>NC_056466.1:37625143-37925143 GCF_008729295.1 Plectropomus leopardus
TGAGCAATTCCTCCCAGTGTTTACTCAGGGGTTATTAAATATTATGTTGCTAGCTACTCAAAAGACGGAATAGTCAGAGGACATCCCAGGATACTTTTAATTCCAGCGCTCACAGAACTCACAGAGCTTTCAGAACCAGCGTTCGGAATGCAATTAAAGGAGCGGCTCTTCAATAGATTTTCTCACCATGTCACTTTTTCCTCCTCTCCTTCTTTTTTTGTGTACAGCGAGGAACATTCGCAGTCTTCGACCAAAACACCGTGTAGGGAACTATGTGTTTGTGTGTGTGTGTGTGTGTGTGTGTGTGTGTGTGTGTGTGTGTGTGTGTGTGTGTTCGTGCGCACACAGTTGTGTATGCGTGGCTGAGAGGTAATGGATTAACTGCGATTTAGCTAATCCCATCTGCCTCTTTTCCTCCATCTCCAGGCACTGTCTTCCTCTTTCTATCACACTCTCTCAGTACATTGAGAGACAGACCTCTGTCTGCTGGCTCAGAGACCGTCAATAGTTTGTCCAGATAGTGGCAGCTGGCTTAGCCAGGGTGATGAAATGTAGCCTTGGAATTTGTCCGTCTTGGCTCCCACAAAAAAAGCCATCTAATAGGCTCCGGTAAGAGAGAGAGAGAGACAGAGGGATGTTTGTATATATATATATACATATATATACATATATATATATATATACATATATATATATATATATATATATATATATATATATATATATATATATATATATATATATATATATATATATATATATATAAATAGAGAGAGAGAGATAAAACTTTTGATTCTACTGTAATGTTTATTTTATTAACTGTCTTAAAAACACCAAAAAACACACACACACACACACACACACACACACACACACACAAACATAGACACTGAAAAATAAGAGAGAAAAATACAAAATGACCACACAGTCATTTCACAAAGAGAAAAGCTTACAGGGGAGTGTTTGACATTTCTTTAGGCACTCTTACTGCTGCCCCTTGTAAGGATTCATTCCATGAGCTCTGTTTCCTCGTCAGCAAAAATGAAAAAAGCTGAGGTGTGTGTCCTTTTGCTTTGGCTTACTTTACCAAGAGAGAAATGGAGAAACAAATCATAGCTATCATCTCTCTCTCTCTCTCTATGCTCACAGCCTGTACTGCTCCTCCTCACTCAGCTGTGCTAAGTGAGTGTGTGTGTGTGTGTGTGTGTGTGTGTGTGTGTGTGTGTGTGTGTGTGTGTGTGATGTCAATTCATGTTGACAAAGTATGCTCCAAATGAGACACACACACACATTCACACATACACACACACCCACAAAGACACAGTGTCAGACATCAGTGGAGCAACACTGACCCCTAGTGAGTTCAGCCGATAGTGAGTCAGATGGAGTGTGTCAGTTGCAGCACGGTGCTCCTCATCTCAGTATTTCATATGAAGCCTTTGGAAGCATCAAGGGATGAAAAGGTTTCCAAGAAGACATTTTAATGTGCATTCATTCCCACAAAGGAAGTGTTTGGTTTCTTACTTTCTATCTCAATACTGGAAGATAATCAGACTGACAGGTGATGCTATATGTGTGTGTACCACTTTGACTCAATAATAATTACACTGGGTTATAATGAGCAACAGCTAGTCAGGGTGTAATGTTTCACAAAATTCACGGTTTGATTCGATACAACACAGTGGCACACAGTTCGATCCATTTTCCATTCGGCAAATTCCTTGATTTAAAACGAGAACATTTTTTAAGTTTTGTGTTATTTTCTTTCATTTATTTATTAAAGCTAACATCATGACATATGATGTTTTTTTTTTTTTATTTGAACAATGATAGAGTTACACCTGAGTAACCCATCTTCTTAGCAGCATAGAAAACAAAATCAGCTCCTGATAAATACAAACAAAGAACTGCCTGTTTCGTAAATGTCAGAGAAAAATCATTTTTTCAAATTCTAAAAATGTATGAAAGCCGACATGATTCTGGCTTTTTTTCTGCAAGTATGGATGGCAGTCTGGTTAAAATGAGTTGGTTAAAGTCTGGGTGAAGCTTACTTACGTTGTCAGAAAAAGCTTATTGAAAACATGAAAAGTCTGTGAAGTCTGTAGTATTGTTTGTGAACTGTGTAGTGCTGTGTGTAAGCGAGTTTGCAACGTCCCAAACCCCCTGAGCTCTTTCGCTCTAATAAAAACTTAAATTTTTTCACCTACACTGACGTCACGCTCTGCTCACAAATCATCTACCATTGTGGTAGAGGTGCAAACAAACCGACTATCAGCATTGAAATCACCAAGACTTATTGCTCATCACTCTAGAATATTGTTATTTTCTTCAGCATCAGATCATAACTATGGTGAAGTCGTGTAGTACAAGAGCTGCTGAACCCTTATTTCATGAAAAAAATGAAGAGCTCCAAATATTTGGTTTTTTTTTAAATGTATGAACTATAAAGTGCACTGTGGGCAATGGGTTGTGCTAGTAACACAGTGAAAAAAAACCATTCATTTATTTGAAGATTAATGATTTTCTGTTTGTTAAATGGGCCTTTTTTAGAGCAAACAGAACAATGAAAAATATTATTAAAATTCACATAACCTAAAGCAACTATAATGTAGTGTCAGTGTTTTGCAAAAAACATTTTGATAGGTCAAAAGAATCCTTTTATTGTTCTATTTCCACTCTGGTTTTAAAACAGATCGTCTTAAAAATAGAGCAATCCTTTATGAAACTAAACATAATGATGACTTTTAGCTGCCTTTTAATTATGTAAGGTTTATTTCTGTTTGTTATGCATTCCAAACTGAAAGCCTCGTACTGAACATATCATAGAGATGTGTGTATCGTTACACCCCTCATACGAATGAATGAAGAATGCCCCCCTTTAGAGGACTGCCCCCTCTCTGCTCTCAGCCTCTCTCAGCTGCCTGTTAAAGACCACGTTTATCATGTTTGCTTTAAACTTTTAATGACCTCTGTCCCCACTCTCTTCAAAAGTAATGATTGTTCAGGAGCGTGTCATTGAGCATTTCTTGCGTGGTGCTAAAAGAGCACTGACGACATTTTCAAATGGCAATTTGGGGATAGCAGCAATCTCTCAGCTGATTGAACCTCTAATGTCAGTGTGATTTTGATTTGTGGTGCAGTTTGTCTGTGAGTTGGACAGGAAAGACGAGTTTGGTGACATACCAATGAAAAATGAACAGGGGACGAATTTGTCATGTGAAATAATTCAAATATTACTGTTAACTGTTAAATAATTTCAATTTCAGCCCTGAGTGGTGCCTGCAGTTCTCCTTCAAGGCTGTATAAACTCCAACAACCTCAGCTTCTGCCTGACAGGCAGAACCCAGGGGAAAGTCTATAAATAACTCAGCTTCAGTTTATTGCTCGTAGTAACAAGTGAAGGCCACTGCCATAAATGTATCAACATATTTGTCAGTTCCTCTCTTGTCCTGGATTTTGGCATCTATGAGGAATGTTTAGAGAGACTGAAGTTAGAAAAAGTGCTGGGCACATGTTGCTATTCGGAAGTACATTTTGCCCCAAAACTTCCCAGGGTGCACTGTAGTTTTCACAGCTAAATCTTTCAATGTTTTTTTTTCTTTTCCTCAGAAGTTAGCAGCAGATTAAGTTTTGGCATGTGTTTTCATAACTATTTCTATGTTCTAAGTAATAAAATCGAACCACTACTGTGGTCTGGACTTAAATATCTCAGTAACTGTTAGATAGATTGCCATGGAATTTTGCACAGACCTTTGTGGTCCACAGTGGATAACTTCTTGACTCTGCTGATCCTCTGAAATTTGCTACCCATGTCTTTGGTTTTGCCAACTTGTCAAGTAGCACCACCATCAGGTCAAAATTCCATTTTGTTCAAAACTTTGATTAATTCGCCATTATCATATGATAGGATGCTAACATCCTTGACTAAAATAGTGAATATGGTATGTTGTATTTGATAGAAAAGTTAGATATTGCCAGAGAATATGAAGAGAATATGAAGTTATAAATAGTAGACCACTACTGTTTTGTAGAGATGACTGTCTACCATAATGGTCATCTCAACCACTTGGCAGAGGTTAATTAAAAACTGTGGTAAGTTGGGGAATAAAGCAGATTTTTGTTGTAAGTGTCCAAAGAAATGAAGAAGGGTATATCAATAAATTCAATGTGTGCATGCACACTCGTCAGTCAACAAACAAAGATAAGAACTAAATGCACTTTCTAAAAGTATAAATATATTTAAAAATCACTCCATGCTGTGTAAGCGTAGACACAAGAGGCATTTTCAGCCTCCTGACAAGGCGACAGAGAAACTAGTTAAACAGAATAATAAAACTGCTGCCTGATGGCAGTGGCGACAGGAGCTGCTGTCTTCTGGGAGTGTGGGTGGGCATGTGCCCACAGCTACACGAGCAGAAATGACAAGTCAGAGTGGCACTTTTAGTGTTGTGCCTCCTCATAGTGCTGCTGCTAGCAGCTCAACATGAGGAATCCTAAACTGAGCTGATGTGCACTTATGTGTTGTACTGTAACTCAGTGACAATAAATACATCGGTCTGCGTGTTAAGCCCTCCCCCACTGTGTGCTGACTAATAATTGTTCACACCAAGGATTTCCAGAGCAGTGATGTGATGTGGGTGGAAGACAGGGGAGGGAGAGGGTCAAAGAGATGAGAGTGAGAAAACTGGTTGTATGAAACAAGGGGGGGGGGGGGCACAAACCCAGACATAGAAAAACAAGAAAGAAAGAAGATGATATATACTGGGTAGAAAACATGATGAAACGATGAAAACACAACATGAAAAGGGACTTGGAAAAAGCAGATTCACAATTACACAGGCACTGACACAGACAACTTTTATAAGGTTAAATGGCGATAACAACTGACAAACACAAACCACCACTGTCTAGACCAAAGAGGTTTTCAAAACAACATCAGAAAAAGATCCAAAGAGCAAAAATGGGCAATGCCCAAACTGCGCCACGATTCACTGTGGAGGGGGAACTGTCTTGAATTTTCACATGTGGAAATACTGTGTCCATGACAACAGGAAGAAACTGCATCAGGAAAGAGGACTAATGGTCAGTTACAAAATGACTGCAGGACTGATCTGTGATCGCTCCGGCCATAATTTATGGCCGAACTAGGTGTGGCCTCTACTTCTGTCAGAGCTCAATGCGCACAGATGCATCATTCAGTAAATGGATGGTAAATGGACCTGCACAAAGTGCTTTCACACTACAGGTCCCATTCACCCATTCACACACACATTCACACACTGGTGGCCAAGGCTACTCCTCAGCTTTAAACATTCATACGCACTCACATACTGATGGAACTGCAACCAGGAGCAGTTTAGAGTTCAGTATCTTGCCCAAGGATACCTCACCATGCTGACTGGAGGAGCCAGGAATGGAACTGCCAACCAACTCATTCAACACATTTCAGCAAACCATTGTCACGATGATCGTCATTATTATTAAATGTCAGAGGGATCAATTTTTCATTCAGAGCACTTTTGTGAACTGACTTTACAAAATGTCCCATCTGATAAAATTAAGCAATGACTAACAGGGAGATGAGTATAAATAAAAATCCTGCTGAAATGAAGCAATCATAAATAATGAAAAGGTAACTTTTAAAATTTGATTGACATGTTACAGAACGTAGTGAAGGCTGCAAAAAAAAAAGAAATCAGTGATGTTGGTGAACAACCTTAAAACATTGTTTTCCATCTCTCAATCTATATTTGATCTCCTTCTGATTGTCTCACCTGCAGCTCTCTCCACTGTGTACACTGTGTACGCTATTCTGAAGTGTGTGTGAGGTGTTGACATTCTCACTGCACTTTCCTTCTTTATAAATACCAGTTTATGTTTGGTAAAGGCATGCGCAAGATTTTTGTGAGCACACATCGTTTATGCATCTGGCGCCTGGTTCAAGGATTCAAGGATACTTTATAGTCATTCTGACCATGCAAAACATGAAAAGAATGAAATGCAGTACTCAGGTCTTGGTGTAATGAATAGCATCAAGTACTCAAAAATACTAATACCCTAACCCTAACCCTACACTAACAGTAGTACCATCACTAACACCTGAGAGCTACAGAAGCTGCTGCACTGCTGTGTGCCACTGTAAGTCATGATATTGGATATATGTGGTAGCATGGGTTTGGTCTTTATGATCAAAGTCCGGATCTGGTCATCAAGTTAATCTGGACCCTGTCCACTCCTTGTATTATGAATGCAATAATAAAATGTAATGAAGTCTACTTTTCCTAAAAGAAAAATGTTTAATACTTATCAATAAATTGTTAGTTTTGTAGAAAATAGTCTATTTGAAGATTGTTAGCCTGAGATTAAGCCTTATACATAATCATTTCCCTGTTTGATGTTGTTGTCATGGCAACTGTGACAGTGTATGTATAGTTCAAGGTTCAGCTAACAGTTTTCCATTCAAAATTAGCAAGCTAGTCAGCAGCTAACAGGCATTCACGTTCTATCCTGCAGGCAAGAGAAAGCGAGACTTTGGTGTCTTCTGTCAATGTACATTACATCGCCAATTCAGTGAGGTAAATTATAATCAAGTTTAATAAAAGTCATTTGTTTATCACCAATTGTTCTAGACCTTTGGCCTTGAATATAAATCAGATTCAGACCTTTGAATATTAAGTTTGAGAGCCCCTGCTCTATAAGGTTTTAATTATTAAATAATAATATACCACAATACCAATCCAAAGTGGTTTGAACTGGTCAAAGATTATTAGTACAAATGAAGACAAAAATCCTTAAAAAACAAGTGTAACATGAGGGTTTGTCTGGACCTAAACAGGTAAACATAAGATTTAGCAAGGCAGATTCAGCTGAGTATCTTAGTTGCTTGTAAATGTGCAGATGTGTAAATATGTAATTAATAATTCAGTAAACATAAATATGCAAATAGCCAGCTGTATACACACTGTATATATTTTTTTAGCAAATTAACTCAAGCATATGAATTAATGTATTTTCTGCAATATGAATTAAATTTACTTCTAAACCTTACACAAGCTACAATTATAAAATGTCATTTCTAAAAAAAAAAAAAATCAAATCATTGTAAATCATTGAAGGTGGTGTGCATATAACAGGGTATTAACATAATACACAGAGAGGTTTGGACAATTTGCCCCAGGGCACCATAGTACATCAGACTGGCCCTTGAATTATTCAAGGGCAATATGTAATCAGATTACTACTGAGAAAAAGCACTGCATGCCCTCAGATTATTTTCAAAAGCCTTGTTAACAAGGATCTGTCCTGACCCTGTGTTGCTCCAGTCCACCCTGTAGGGAGATGTATAGATTAAATCAGACATGTAAGGCATTTAAAGTGACTGGTACGATACATTATTAGCCATTCTGTGAGCAGAGCAGAAATATTTACGTTTTATGATTTGTTAAGTAGATTGTGCACTTTCACACATAGCAAGACTAGTTATGTGATTTCAGAAGCTGCTGCCAGACTTGAAGGACAAACAAGTGTCAAACTGTGACACTAGCAGAGGAAAGAGTACAGCACACACACACACACACACACAGAGTGATGAAAGATGTGCATAGCTTTCCATTTACAATAACAGTGTGGTATACTTGAATCTTGTTCTCTTTCCCTCATTCTACACACACTTACACACACATGCACATATGCAGAGACGTAGAAATACATTCATTTTCTCATAACTAACTCCAAATGTCAAGTGGCTGCTTTCTGTCCTGCTCACTCAGTATAGAAGAGAAGTGCTTTTTTGTGTCAAGGGACACAATGTATTTTATCTTACCACCAGGAGTTCTCCTGAATGCCACTGCATAAATGGGATTAGCTGAGAGTTTCCTCTTAAAACCTATTCAGCTTTATTTACCACAGAATAAAGAGAACATTCTGCTAAAAGAAATCATGCAGGGACTTTGTTACTCCTTGCTTAAATATTGCAGACAAGATCTTGTTCAAAGGAATATGAGTCATATACATTCAAGCTTCTTTGAAAATTGCATGCATATACACGGAACACTAAAATGATAATAATGAATGTCCCCATTAAAGGTTCAGTCGGTACCTTCAAGCTTTTCTCCTTCTGAACTTGTCAGATAGCACTGCTCTGTCATACGAGTATGACGCCAAAAGTCACCTTCCATGACCACATGCAATGCACAGGGGCGGCACTGCTTGACAGCACAGCCGGACAAAACCGGTCGCATGTGGCTGAAACACTGAAGGACAGCGTCAGGGGATAACGCTGCTAATATAAGGAGCGCGAGTGTACTCATAGGGTGGGCAGGGTGGTGGATGGGTCCCACAAACAACTAACTTTTGAGTGCAGAGTTCACTTCCCATGTGGACGTGTGTGTCTTTCTTCTCTACACTTCAATGTGCCTCTTGTGCGGAAACCTAACCATCCGTGACTTTGTTGAATCGAAACCATTGTCACAGTCTGCACTGTTGTGTAAACATAGGGACCACGCTGCATCATCCCACCATGTGCATTTGTTGACATCACCGTAATGGCATTGCAGAATGTAAACAGCTGATGCAGAGGAATACCTAAGACATCATCGTCTGACACGGAAGGTCCTGACAGAGCGACACCATGTGACAAGTTCGGAGTGTTATAGAAATTAACTTTTTGTATTTACTGAAACTGTCACTATATCCTGTCAGCAGTACATGAGAAAGATAATCTGTGTAAGAATCTGGTTCCTCTGGCTCCTCCCAGTGCTTCTAGTGGCATTAGCAAGAATCCACCGCACCTGAATAAAAACAACCAATTACAGCCAGGAGAGGTCTCTAACACAGTGTCAGTCACTGCCTGCTGCTCGCCCAACATCAGTGTACACGACAAAGACAAGTAAACAGAAGAAGACCACAAACCGAAAAGATTGCTTTAACAGGTCTTTTGCTGTTCACTTGTTTTTGAAGATCTGTGAAAGTGAAGGCAAGGCAGGTTTATTTCTATAGCACATCTCAGCAACAAGGGAATTGCTTCACATAAAACATCAAAGGCATTGAGACAAAGTGCAAAAGAAACATAACAGAACATTTAAATACTTAGAAACCACCATTAAGGAGTCAAGAGAACAGAAAATGAAAACCTGTTATAAAGAGTTAGTTTTTTCAGCTGGATCACAGTGCAGACATGGAAACAACAGCTAAGTTGAAGCAAGAAGTTATTTATTAAAGAAAATAAGAATTGACTTATAGTCTCTGACTTTCTGGAGGGGGGCAGGGGCTTGCCTCGGAGCTGGGAGCTAGGTTATAAGAGAACAAGAAGTATGGAGTCTTCAGAGCAGGGGTTTCTGTGTTGCAGGGTTTCCTTGTGAGGCAACAGATTTCCAGGACTGTGTTCAGGTGAGAAGGAATGGGACTGAGAGCTTTGCCAGAGGAGGGGGGAATCCAAGTAAGCTGTTCAGGAGTTCCAGGTTTTTTTTTGCAAGTTTCCAGGAAGATGGGAACAGAAGGGGCTGGACAGAGCCAATAGCGAACAGGTCAGGCTGAAGGTGAGCAGGTGACAGGACTGCAGGGATCACTGGCGTGTAACAGGCGATCCTTTTCTCCTGCAGCAGTTTAGGCAGCTTGAGTGCATGATCATCAGCAGGTAAGTGATGAACTGCAGGTGTGTGGGAGAGAAAAAGCCAAAAAAAGACAAGGACCAAAACACTGAGCCCTAACAAAACCAACTGAAATACACTTAGACAGGTGTAGAACACAGTTCAGTGTAATAATTAAATAAATATTTGATTAAATAAAAGGCAGCAGCAAAGAGAAATGTCTTCAGACTTGATTTCAAACACTTTAGAGTTACAGCAGACCTGCAGTTTACTGGGAATCTGTTACATCCACGCAGCCACAGGAGCCAGGGTGTGCCTGTGTAATACAAAAATCCCGCTTCCCTGTTGTTTACTTCCTGTCTGTGGACTGATATAATTGGGTTAAAAAATAGAGTTGAGGGCAAAAACTCTGTTAATGTGACGCAAAGCAGGCTGGCTGTTCATCTCTTCAGCGAGGTTTCAGTACTATGGACAGTAAGCATGCTGTACACACATAACAAACAACACAGCTGTCCACGATTCTATATCACACGTATCCCGAACAATCATTTTGTTGTTTTTGCTGTTTATATAATATATAAAATAATATATAATATGGATAAATAAATATAGTAGAAACCTACACTTAAAGTCCCCCTTCCAGCCAGTCTTACTACATATTTAACAATTCATGTCTTAAACAGAGAATGGGAAAGTGTTTACTAGTCAGACATAAGGGGAGTCATCCAGAAAGGAGGTTCAACATACTCTGACACCTCATCCACATGTAAATGTTTTGACCTTTTGTACACACGCAAACTGAGTTTTTGGTCACGGAAAACGGAGATTTTGGAAAATTCTGTGCATCATTATCTCCACCTGTATCCCTGAGGAGTGTGTGACGGCAGCTTCACCGAAATGCAGTGTGTTGCATGGTTGCGGTGTTCACACACAGCGTTGTTGCTGTGACGCTTCTGCAGGGCTGCTATGAGTTCTGTATTTCCACATTTATAAGCGCAAATTCCACTCATTTGTTAAGTCGTGCAGCTGCACGACTTAACGAATGAGTTAACAACAGATTCATTTGTATTTCTTTATCTCTGTGACAGATAAAGCCATTGAAACTGTAATGAAAGGTCTGACGAGTGCTGCTCACTCAGGCAGTTTGTGTGTCTCTCCTGCGTCTCTCCCCAACAGTTGTAGATGGTGTCATTTGCCTGATTGAGCCTCCAGCCACCGCCACAAAAGAACATCAGTTTTAACTACTCAGATCTTGCCACATATGGTAGTTTAAAGCAGGGGTGCCCACAATATTCCAGCTTGCAAGCTAATTTTAAAATGTCAAATGTCAAAAGTCAAAATGATCTATCTATCCAGAACTGTCCCTGAGCCTTGGACTTCAGCTGAATGTCAGCTTGTAGTGTCAAAATCTCATCCTCCACTCCAGATGAGTGCCGGTGAAACAGCGTTGCAATTTTTGATGCAAGTGAATCAACCTCAACATCGTCCCAAAATGGGTAGCACATAAATGTAGCGACTGGCTCAAGTAAAGCAAAGTCTTGAAAGCGTTTGTCAAACTCTGACAGACAGTTGTCAATCTGCTCTGTGTAGCGTGCACTGTCAAGTTGTGCACACGCCTTCCATTGCGTCTCCAGCTCTGGCTTATTCAGCATTAACTGAGCTGATCATATTGACCACAGTTTTGTCTTTTCCTTGCAGCTCTAAATTAAGCTCATTCAACATGTTGGTCAGATCGGTTAAAAATGCCCAAAGTGCACGAAAAGTAATTCCTGCTAATTATATCTCTGACATCCTTCCATCCTGGCCCTCTGCAGGGTGGACTGGACGGTCATCCTCAGGGTCATTGTTCTGTACGGCAGGCTGTTGCTCTTCTCTATGAGTGACAATATCATGAAGAACAACACATGCCACAATGATATCACATGCATTATCTGGGGTCAGTCTGAGCTTACACAAGCACTGGAACCAGGATCTGAGCATGCCTATGGTCATCTCAACCCGGGCTCTAGTCCTGCAGTTGGCCACATTAAAATGTTGTTGGGGTCCCAGCTCAGGGTCTGGGTAAGGGGTCATCAAAGAGGGCTGGCATGGATCTCCTCTGTCCCCCAGTAGGTAGCCATCAAATTCTCCTGTAGTTATAGTGGGTGCATTTTGGGGTGTTAAAACACAGAAATTACATTTGTAGCTTTTGTACACTCTCGATAGATCCAGGAATTGTATATAGAGCCAGGCTACTTGGCTACTATGATCCTGACAGTGCAGAGAATGACATGTTATTTGCAGTATATTGTGATGTATACTCTGTCATTTTTAAAACAGAAGTCAATATACCAGGACTAGGGGTGTAACGGTATATGTATTTGTATTAAACTGTTTCGGTACATGATGTTCGGTTCAGTACGGACGGTGCACGGGTGAGTTCCAACACGAGCATAATAAGTGGCTGAACGGAAGTTTTGTTTATTTATTAGCCACCTGCAGCTAAACATGCAGCCTCTGGCTAGCAGATTTCATTGCTAAAGCTAATGCTACCGCTAGCGAGAAACCAGGGCTTGAAGACCCTCCCTTGTCATTAAGATCTCCTGTTTATGAACACTTTGGCTTCCTTGTTAAATATTGCAATGGACAAAGACAAGTGGATAAAACGAAGGCAGTGCACCGACATTGTTCAGCTGAGATCGGGCACATTTCTGGCAACACGACAAACATGCAAATGCATTTGAAACGGCATCACCCAGGTTTGAATATCACTGCTACAAGAAAAAGTGAGTGCAAATGCAGCTGACTTCAGCATCCAACAGACTCCCCCAAGCAATTCAGATCGGGCTGAAGCTATAACAACTGCCATTGGAGTTTTTATAGCAGTGGATCTAAAATCATATTCAGTTGTTGAGAACACATGCTGAAGGTGAGCCCCGGTATGAAGCCATCAGAGAAAACCTGGAGGATGGGTTCTCTTCTTGTCAGGACTTCCTCCACAATTGCATAGCACTTGACCCAAGGTTCAAAACCTTTTGTAGCTGGCCTCACAGTCAGTTATACAGTTTAAGTTCATTCAGAAATTCAAGTTAAAAAATTAAGAATAATTTACATTTGATAAAGACTATTTTATACTGGTGGGACATTGTCGCTGAATCTAAACTATAGCGTGTTTGTCTGCATAGTGTTTACAGAGCGGCCTGAAGGGGAGTAACACCTTTCCTCATGTGGATGATGCCTGTCATGGCAGGATCTACAATAGCCTCACCACAGAGATTGTGGTCATGGAAGAACAGGTATTGTAATAAATTTCATGTGCATAAAATGTCTTTTTCACTGATAATTTTGAAACAACTTATTGCTAGTGTCACTAGTATTCATATCAAATATTTATCCTTTTTTGGTATTTTAATTTACAGTGTGAGGAGACCACAGGGACAACAGCAGCCAGTTTGTCCCCAGGGGCAGGACACCCAGAGGCATCTGATCATCTCCTCCTGTGAAGAAGTCAGCGATGCCTGAGCTGTTTGGTGAGCTCTTCAAGATGCAGGTGGGAAACAAGTCTACTTTGCAGCTGATGAAGGAAGAGGCTGCCTCATACCAGGCAGCGAACTGTATTTCAGTAGACTCTTCTATGGTGGAAGACCAATGAGCCCATATATCCCCTAACTACCAAGTTAGCAAAGCGCTACCTTGCCATACCTCTGTCCCCAGCGAAAGGGTATTTCCAACCGCTGGGGACATTGTAATTGACATTGTGATCTCCCCTTACAGCAGATAATGTGGACAAGATAATCTTTCTTTCAAAAAACATGAAGGGTGAATAAAACTGAACAGGGCTACATGCTGGAACTGTTAATGTTGCACCTCTGAACAATATGGGAAAGTTCATGTCATTCTTAAAAACAGTAATGACAAATCTGATCAGACTGATAGCTTTAACTGTTAGTGCAGCACTTTATATGTGGAAAAGTTTTGTTAATCTGTGCCGACAAGCTGTAAAAATGTATTTTTTATAATATATTTTATTTATTTTAGCATTTTTATTTATCGGAAAAAGTTATTACCAGAATTTTGCAGCAGTATTCTTTTTTTTATTTTCTTTATATATTTTGTATATATTTTGCATTACATTACATTAGACTAAAAATGTGTAAACTGTTGTTTACAAAAGTTCCAAATAAAAAACAAGCAATTTTATGTTTTGCATTTTGTTCCCTTACTGTACCGAAAATGAACTGGATCGTGACCTCAAAACCAAGGTACATATCGAGCCGTGATTTTCGTGTACTGTTACACCCCTAACCTGGACACTGATGCTGTGAAAGGACTTTCTGTCCCCTTGGTTTTCCGCAGGAGCAGTAGTTGGGATGCGCTTTCCATCTATACAGCTAATTATGTTTGGAAGCCCTCAGAATGACAGCTAATCAGGGTACTGACCCCAGTCTGCGGTCACAGCAGAATGTCTCTGACAATATAAAATAAACATAGCAAAATAATTACGGAAATTTGTGTTTGGTAAATTATTTCTTTGATGTAACAATGCTTCTTTGGAATAAATTTTATACCGTTGGAAAGCCTGTTTATTTCCCTTTTAAATGGTGTCACATTTGTGTAAGGAACATGCATTTGTGGGATGAGCAGCAGAGCAGAGTATGTGGGTTGCGCCCATGAAAAAATTGAGAAATCTTCTCTGCCAACGATCAATCCTTTGCCTCCCATATAAAACAAACTTCAATGACGGCTTTCTTTCACTTGTGTAACATCGCAAAAATTAGACATATCCGGTCCCAAACAGATGCTGCAAAATTAGCATTTGTCACCTCTAGGCTGGATTACTGTAACTCCCTATTATTTGGTTGCCCCAACAAATCTCATAGGTCCGTCCAGCTGGTGCAGAACGCTGCTGCTCGTGTTCTAACGGGAAGCAAGAAAAGGGATCATATTTCTCCTGTTTTAGCTTCTTTGCACTGGCTCCCTGTGAAATCCAGGATTGAATTTAAAATCCTCCTCCTTACTTACAAAGTGGTAAAAAATGGTCAGGCTCCATCCTATCTGTCGCAGCTCATAGTTCCTTACCAACCCTCAAGATCTCTACGCTCTGAAAATGCAGGGTTACTTGTGGTTCCCAATTTTCCAAAAGTAGGTTAATTACCAGAGCCTTCAGCTACCATGCTCCTCTACTATGGAACCATCTTCCACTTTCAGTCAGGGAGGCAGACACCATTTAAACTTTTAAGGGTAGACTCAAGACCTTCCTCTTTGATAAAGCTTATAATTAGGGCTGGCTCAGGTTGCCTGGACCAGCCCATAGTTAGGCTGACATAGGTTTAATCTGCCGGGGGACTTCCTATGACACACTGAGCTCCTTTTCTTTCTCTTAATCCCGCCATCTGAAAATCATGCATGTCTGTTTACTGCATTACCCTTACTGCTAAGCTTAGCCTTATATCTGTGACAGCCGTTTGCAAGCGTAGCTTAGCCTCAGTAGTTTAGCTTAGCCTTACATCTGTGATAGCCATGTGGTACTGTCACTACCTGGGGCTCGCAATTACGAAGCCTGGGTCTGTTGAACTGCACTATGCTAATCCCTTTGCCTACTCGGAGCATTCCTGCTTCCCTGTTTCCTAGTTTTCCTGGACCCGGGCCGTAACCTTGGCTGTGCCTGATCGTGGTGATATCTGTGCTGGCGCTGTGACCCTGCCTTGTTTTTGGCACCTCCCTATCAACATGTGCATGAGACTCTTATCATCAACCTCAACATCATCATAGAGTGCATTTAATAATTTCACTCCTATCGTTATTGTAATATGACATGCATCTGTTTCCATTATTGCTGTGCCTCTATTGTACGTCTGTCCGTCCTGGAGGAGGGATCCTTAATCCTCCTCTACCGCTCTTCCTCTCCCCGTTACAGGGATTCTTTTTTCGGGAGTTTTTCCTTGGGTGATGTGATGGTCTAAGGGCAGAGGGATGTCATACACTGTAAAGCCCTCTGGGGCAAATCATGTTTTATGATAACACGCTCTATAAATAAAATTGACTTGACTTGACCTGACTACAGACACACAGACGTGTCTGAGTTATTTCATAGTGTCCCACTCAGGTTGTTTTGTATCCGCCTAACAAGTGGGCCGTTATTGTTTGGAAACACAAGAGTGGTGGTCACTGTCACTTGCAGAACAAGTGCTAAATATGTTTTGAGTCTGAGCACTGTCAAAAGTTTGATGCTCGACTCGACCCATCTTGTCTAGCATCAAACTTTTGATAGTGCTCCCTGCTGGAGGCTGCTGGTAACTACTACTGTTAATAGACTGCATTTTAAAGATAAAACATGAGAAAACACAAACACAGTGTGCTGTAACTGCTGCAAGTGACAGTGACCCCTATGATCATAACCTTTTATGTAACATGGAAGTGCTCATATATCAGAACTTGAAAATAAAGATGCATGTTGTGTTTAGAATGCAAAGATAAATGAAAAGCCCCCTGGTGTAGTGCTTCAGTGTCTTGTGGTCAAAATAAGTATCAAAAAAAGAAACACTTAGGAAAATGAGCCTTATTCCTGAAAAAAAAATTCACTGGATTCCACACGGAGAAAAAAAAATTCTCGCAAAAAAAAAAAATCATTTCTCACAAAAAAGTTTTTTCATGTGTGGAAGTGAAACATTTTTTTCTCAAAAGAAAATCATTTTTTCACTCTATTTCACACACTAATTTTTTTTTTGAACTTAGAAAACAGATCACCAGAAACATTTTTTTTCTCACTTGCCCTCAGGGCTTCCGTACTTTCCAGAGCTGAAAGAAAGGTGAAGAGTTAAAGCAGAGCGACAAGATCGATTAAAATAAAACAAACAAACTGGTAAAAATAATAACACACAAGATAAAACTAACACTTTTTTAAATGTCTTTGACTGAAGTATGTAAATCACAATATATATATATATATATACTCCAGTCCACCCTGATACTGAAGGAGAAGCAGCACAGGCAGGAGACCCAGCTGCTTATGGAAGCTCAGCCGCACCACCTGGTGTTAGAACAAAATAAAGTCCACGAAGCCGCCAAAGACAGAGCATCTACATGAAAACAGAAAGAAAGCTCGAAACAGATTGAAACAGAGCTTTTGCAGAGATGAAATAGTGAATGCTATTGAATATACTGAAACTAAGGTTAAAATGACCAAATCTGAACAGCCTATAATTGCGATGTATAATGATAAACATGAAGGATTTAGAAAATTGTCAGAGTAAATTTTAAGTATAGCTGTAAATTATGTGTTTTTAGTTGATTCAGGAACTAAATTATCTGTCCTAAAAGCATTACCATCACCTAAACCACCTTAAAAGAGTGACATATTGCAAAACCATAGTGCTGGTGACATCTTTATGATGGAACTCTACACTACACCCACATCATGCACACTGGCTGACACTATGACAGAACACTTTTTTCTGTTATCTGAACATTGTCCTATTAACTTTATAGGGAGCGATCTAAGGTGCCATTTAGGTTTTGTGTTAACTTTGTCTTTAGATGGGTTAAAGTAACCAGACTGCCTGTGAACACGCAAATGGCGAAATGCAGTCCAAACTCAATCCTACACACATCAGAATGGTCTCTTGTCCTTATAGCATCAGGTGAATGCTGAGTTTCTCAAAAAAGCACATGCACAAAAGCACTCACAGCACCCCAGCAGCCTGTTACATGCAGACTGATTACACTGCACATTAGATGTATCTGAGGGACCAGATGAAAGTTTTGAAAGTTTGAGAATGTATGGTATGAAATAAAACAGGAAGTAGAAAGGTTGTATTAATAACATATTTTCTGGACAACGTAGGCTGTCACTGTTTCTGTATCTCTATCTCAGAATGAGCTGTATGGAGCTCTGTTACCACACGTTTTGCTGGCCAAACCTGCTCAATGGCAATAGAAGGATTTGGACATAGGGGTCCACACTCAGATGTCGCTAACTGACTTCATTTCCACTGAATGGGATCCCACAATGCTGTGCAGTAAAAAGGGTGATGTATTTACTGCCTTAGTTAGGAGAACATCTGAGCTCATTCCTATTGTGAATAGGACACACATCATGGTTCAAGAAATAATCGTCGATATGGCTGAATAATCTGAGGTGCTGCCTGAATTACTGTAGATATGATGTTGACCTGATGAAAGGTGCGACACCCTTGGTGATTTACTCTCAAGTCTGATTTCTGGCAGTGCATGAAACAATAGCCGTTTTAACGCAAAGCACTTTAACTTTATTTGAATATTTGCTCCACTTTACCTTCCAGAACAGCTGATGGAGGCAGCAGTAGAGCAGCAGCTCAGTGGAGTGAAATTTTTCTCTGTGGAGTCTGTTTTTGATAAAACAACTTCAAATCCCTGTCGATATGGGCTGTCTGACAGCAAGGTAAAGCAATGAAAATAGTCTACATATAGGGTTCACCTAACTGATATTGATTTTTTTAGGTTGCTTAAAAGTGCTCAAAGGCAGAGTTTGTTCAGCGCCATTTGATTATATATACATGATGCAGCGGTTTTCTATCTTGAAGTTATTGTAAATGATTATTGTGATTCGGTTTATATAGTGAGTGTGTTTTTCCTCACAGATGTGATGCCGTTGATATGATGGAAGAATTTGAGTTTGACTATATTAACAGAATAAATATTTATTGACCAAGTGACAATTGACCTCTGTAATAATTTACAACACACTGCTTTCCGTCCTTCAATAGCACAACGACAAGTTACTAGATGAACCTTCTGAAATGCACAAAAGAACTGGGGACAATCACTTGGGAGAAATGAGTACACAAGAAGCATTTTTGTGATCTCAAACACTACAAAGGCAACACTGTAGCATCCTGATCTAAAGAAACTAACACATCAAAGTTGTCTTTTTATCACTGCCATCATACATCCACATGGATCCTCTGGTGGCGTTTCAGGTTACATTTCTGGGTGAAGCGTTTGCCACAAGCTAAGCAGCAGTACGGTCTCTCTCCGGTGTGGACCCGTCTGTGGGCCTTGAGGTTGCTCAGTTTGGTGAAGCTGCGACCGCAGAGGGAGCAGCAGAAAGGCCGCTCACCTGTGTGAGTCTGCAAGTGGGCCTTGAGGTTGCTGGGGTGGGGAAAGCATTTCCCACACTGGCCACAGCGCAGGAGGTGCCTGGGGCCAGCGTGAGAGTCTGTGTGGGGTGAGGGGTGGCTGTGATGGGAGTTTGCAGACTGATGCGTTTTGATGCTGACCCACGGAGCACTGGTTCGGTGATGTGCTTGTCTGTCGCCCAGGTGAGCTCGCTGGATTGAGAGTGGAGGAGGCAGCGCAACTTTAGATGTGGACGCAGTTCTGTTGAGGGGGTTCAAGTTCACAACCTGAGAGTGTGCGGTAGACAGAGCTGAGCTGACACTGGTGGAGAGTGTGTGAGGGGGCTTTTTCATCGGGCGGTGGAGGTGCTGTATGGCAGCTTGCAATCTGAGACCTGAACCCACTTTGGAATGAAACTTCATAACTTCTTGCACAGTGGCTTTGTGGGAAATGTGGTTCTGCTTAAGTGCCTCTGAATTCAACCTGTGCTGTTTTACTAAACATGGAAAAGATGCCATCCCAGACTTTGTCATTTTCTTGTCTTTAGAACGGTTCTCCACACAGCCATAAGCATCAACTATAACCTCCTGCTTGATAGTCACACCCAGCCCATCACTGTGCCTCAGTCTTGCCTTGGGGGGTGCTGAGGATGAAATCGGATCCCTAGTTGCACTATCGACAGCATCAACCTCTGCTGAGACAGAGCTGGACAGCTCGGGTTCTGTTTGCTTTAGAGGACCTCTAATTTTGGATGGATCGCAATCTTTTTCTGTTGCAGGGCTTTGATTGCGCAGCAGGCCAGCTGCTGTGACAGTAAGGCCAGTCCAACCACTGTCCACATCTACTGATGGATCTGTAGTCAGGCGTGTTTCCTCCTGGTCTTCAGGAAAGACGTACGCAGCAGGCGTCTGTTGGTCTTGTTTAATAATGTCCCTCAGTAACTCCTCACTGTTCTCTTGAGTCTGTCTGGTTTGTGCCTCAGTCTTCTCAGGAGCGCTGTGAGATTCAGGTCCAGCTTTACCTACAGAATGAATAGACATAAAGGTTATATTAATGACCTCGACTGCCTTCTTCAGTTTCAGACAGCCAGCTGGTTTCTGCCATTTCATTTTTTGATTTCAGATTATCACAACATGATTATTGTGGCCAAAAAAGTTCACGATAACAATATTTTCACAATATGTTCTGTACAGATCAGCTGCTTAGTATCATGAACATTTACCTGTGTGTCCAGTCACTTTGGCGGCCTGTGTGATTCAGACGAGTTAGTTTGATCAGACAGTACGTCGCTCCAGTGTGTGTCCACTCACTGCCGTGATCTCTGTCACCTCCACATTATAGCATCAGACAGCATGTGTGTGTGTGTGTGTGTCGGTGTTTCTCAGGCTGTGGTTGGTGTAAGATAACTGTGTCTCTGTCTCATTGCACATCCTTGTAAAATCTGTGGCAGCTGGTTTACGCTCAGTGAATGCTGGTTTACCAAAACCTTACCATCACAGCTGGCCCCCTCCTGGGCTGCAGGTAGACGGCTTTTGCATCAGGCAGAATTCTACTCATGTACATTTCAAGGGATACTACCAGTCAGAGGAGACTTCTGTGGTCTTAAAACATTGGAGCAATCTACAATAACGTTAGATGACTACTGACTGTTAATGTTGCCTAATTAATGGTTTAGAGTTGCTGTAAAGGGGAGTGATACATGCAGAGTCCCAGTGATGTTGTACTGTATATCAACACTCACGAAAAACTTCTTTTGGTCAGAACTAATCTATACCTATATGCCACAATTCTCACCATCAAGGTGGCCACTCCAATGTTTAGAAGAAAAAGACGCCTTATTGACTTCTTCCTGCACATGCACCGCTGACAACACATCTTCATCTTCGATTATCTGAACAACACAGAGAACACAGCAGAGGATATATGGCTTCATTATGGTTTGTTAGTTGAATGCAGAACTGTTCTGTCAGATCAGACGTGCATACAGCCCCTCAGAACAACACTTCTGTCCCATCACAGAGAGGAGTTCTGTGACCCACCTGTGATTCCCCCTTGGGGCTGTGTGTGGATGTAGGGGTGTCTGCTGCCTGTGTTGACTCTGGCAGAAATTCCTGTGTGTGGTTTACAGCCCACTGCTCCAGAGAGCCACCCTCTGCTTTCACACCACAGGCCTCTAAAATGTCTGAAAAAAAGAGCACTCAGGTAGAAAAACATAATACAGAGAGGCTATACAAGGATCTTTCTATATGTTCTCACCATCCCTCTGTCCTCTGGATCCATCCTCTGCACAGTCACTGGACAGGTCCACATTATCCTTGGCACAGTGGACACAGCTTCCAATCCCCCCTTCCTCTCTACCGCCTCGGTCACTTAACTTCCTCTCAGCCCACTGCAGCTGCCTCCTCAGGGACTCCACCTCCTGGTTCCTGCGCTGCACCTCCTCCAGGAATCCGTCCTCCACCAGCCTGGTGACCTCATACATGGCTGTCTTCACCACGGTCTCCATCACATCCGACAGCTGGGTCTGGAAGGTCACAATGAGGGTGTCCAGGTCCGACATGGTGGAGCGACAGGTCCCGCGTTTTCAAACAGAATCCGTGTGATCGTGGAAAGCAGTTTAAAAAACAATAAGAGAGAGGATGTGTGCTTGGAAAACGCTAACGCTAGCACAGGTCGTTGACCGTCAGGCTGTTCACCATTATCACAGAGCAGTCTCTGTCCAGCAACACATCCGCATGCTGGCGTTGATATTTCCGGTCATAAACAGCTTATCATTCAATTACAAAGGTTAAAAGGCTGGACCCATGCCCATCGACCTACTTACTGACACCGATTACCGACATATCAACTCAAATCGTCACCTAGTTAGCTAACATGAGCTCTTAGCTCATGCTAAACGAATGCAGCATTACCGTCAACTAACCGCAAACATCTGCGACCCCCACGGCCCGGAGCACCTTCGAGCCTCACGTGCTGAAAGGTTCACACGTGTGTGGATGGAGTCCACTGGTGACAACTGTGAAACTGATGTTCATGTGCACGGAGCATTTCACCGAGCTAACGTTTCAACAATCGCTCATAGTTCTTGTTTTTGCTCGTGACGTCACACAATACGCAGTACGGTGGCCTTACCTGAAGTCTGGGAATTACAAAACGCGTTTCTGTAAAGTGAAACCAACAGGCTGCACCAAGCAGTCAGACCCTCAGTTCTGTTTCACCAGCTTTTCTTCTACGACACACACAGGTTCCATGCGCAGTGGAGGAATCTAACAAAGTAAATTTACTCAAATACTGTACTTGTGTTCGAATTTGAGGTACCTGTACTTAACTCGAGTCAATTCTTCTTATGCCTGTTCTGTAAAGGGGACTACAGAGAGTTGTTGCCACCCGGACCGTTATGTTTGTAACACATTAAATTATGATTGATTAAATTGATTAATAGATTAAAACCTGGATTAAACGTTCCTGAAGTATGCGCGCTTGATTCTCCGTGTAATAATTAAATACCGTTAGCAGTGAGGTTGCTAATGTAACGATGCCACTTTATACTTTCACTCCACAAGGCCTACATTTCAGAGGGGAATATTGTACTCTTTATGTCAAAGCTTAAATTACAAATTAAGATTTTTGCATAGGCTATAAAAATATAGCAAGAGTTTATAAAATATGATGTCTTGTTACAAATTAAATTAAATTAAATTATTACAAATTAAAGTATAACGGTTTATACAAGTACAGCTGCAATGATTAGCTGTTCAATCAGTCAAGAAAATCAGTTGACAACTATTTTGATAAACATTGAACTCTTTATCTTTTTTTTTTTTTTAAATAAAAAAGTGTGTGAAGCATTGGGGGGGGGGGGGGGGGGGGGGGGGGGGGGGGGGGGGGGGGGGGGGGGGGGGGGGGGGGGGGGGGGGGGGGGGGGGGGGGAGGGGGGGGGTTGTTGTTGCCTTATAAGCCTTGTCTGCACTGGTTACTTTTACTTTTTACTACTTAGTACATTTTCCTGATTATGCTCTTAATGCAGGGCTTTTTCTTGTAACAGAGTGTTTTCACATTGTAGTCTATTGAAATCAAATATTACATACAAACATATTATGTACAATATTATTCTACATGGTATCCACAAAGGTTTTGAATGCTAAATGTATCTGATGTTCACAGTCTTACCAGAAAACAATCTTACCAGAAAACTTAAATTAATTTTTTACTCTATAATTCCTTGGGTAATTTTTATCCAACTAAACAAACAAAAAAACCTTTGCCTACCAATGCATCACACATCTAGAGGACAGCACATGTGTCTTTGTCCCAATACAAAAAGAAACTTAAAGGTGGTCTGATGTCAAAACGTTTTGGTACTGTATAGACTGTAGCTGAGTAGTGTGGCTGCTGTGTTTCTGCATTATACTGATTTATTCGATGTTAATGTATTTTCATTAGTGATGATTGAGTGGAAGTTATGTATTCATATAGATATTTTACTTTGCATAATGTCATATTTTAAGTCTATATATTTCATTTTTTTCTTTAGGTGAGGTCCTTAGAAAAACACACAATTGGGTTTCTACCTCACCTACACATGTAAACTGTTTTATATCCTCTTTTTTTACCATTTTTTTTCTTTTCGGTAATTGTGCAAACTTAAATGTACTGCACTGTCCCCTTGTGGTAAACTCATCAAAAGTGAGGTAACACTTACCGCATGGTTTCTCTGTTTGTCATTCCCGACAACTTTCATATTTATTGGTAAATTATTGAGTGAGTGATGAATGAGTGTTTGACATTAATTAATTAATTAATCCTTTTCTGAGATGAGGGTAAATAAGTTATGATGACAGCCTTTAGAACCACTTTCCAAACTGCATCGTCACCTCTCAACCACTTTCTATCCTGCTTCTAGCAAAAGTTACTGGATGAAGGATCAAACCTCTATTGAAAGAAAAAGAAAGCACTGAAATGTCATCTGAGTAGTCAAGGACCCTCCAAAGATTTCCCATGTCATATTCCAAAGCATTGATGGTGCTACCCTGATTTGTCTTTAATGTTACTCCTCATCCGCAGCAAAGGGGTTCAGCGCTTGGTATTCTTCACCTCTCACTTTGCACAATATATCTTGCCCCTCTATTGCTCCCCTATAATTTTCCCTGCCTTCCCCTCGCTGGCAAACACAAAATGCAAAATGCAACACACTGTTTGTACCATATATACTAATAAATAATTATTTAGTGCATTAAAATGTAGAAGTGGTTGCTGTACTCCAGCACTCTCTAGTTTTTTCCCTAACCACAAAGGATTCACATCACAGTTAAATTTCATTATAGACTTTAATTCAAAAAGGACAAAGTAAATGACTGTGGAAGTAATCACATTAAAATACACACCCTCACTTTGTACTGCAGTGCAGTTTATGGAATATTGAGGTTGGGTCCTAGGCCTTAACATAAAAGAAATGCTATACCTAGCAGATGAAATGACCAAAGTGTTTTTTTCTTATCATGTTTGCTCCAAGCAATTTCAAGTGAGTTCATTGTCTTAAAAAATCAAAAGGAGATGCTGGACAAAACATAAACAGATGTCTTTTTTAAAAAAATCTGTGATATCCAATAAAGGATTAGGGCCATCTTAAAAAGAAATGTTATATTTTGAGAATTAAGTCATAATATTATGAGAATGAAGTTGGAATTTTGAGAAAAAAGTCATAGTAGTATGAGGAAACTAAAAATACTGCTATGTGGTTGTATTCCTCCGCGCACCAGTCAAGTTGCACTTAGTTTACATCCATGTCTGTGAAAACATGAGTGCTTCACACACATCTTCCCCCCAGCAGCACAGAAGATCTCTACAATCAGCACAGTTTACAGATTAGTGTCACCAATTCAGTATCTGACCAAATGTCTCCCCTTCTGTTCTTGAGTTATGATGGTAAAGTATGGCCAGAAAACTGATTTTGCAGACCATTATGATGTCACCGTTTGCCTTTGACCTCTTAGATGTAAAATGTCAAAACGTCATCCTTACATCCTTTTAGACATTTGTGTAAAACTTGAGAGTATGAATTCTGGAATTATGGCAAAAAACATGCTTTATGCGGTCACCGTGACCTTGACCTTTGACTTTTGACCACCAGATTCTAATCAAATTTGAAAAAACACCCTTCGAGCAACCTTCAGATAATGCATTCTCGAAAGTGAGATGGATGCAAGGTCACAGTGACCTTGACCTTTCAATAACAAATTCTAATCACCTCATCATTAAATCCAAGTGAGTACAGTGGTCCCTCGTTTATCGCGGGAGTTACGTTCTAAAAATAACCCGCAATAGGCGAAATCCGCGAAGTAGTCAGCTTTATTTTTTACAATAATAGAATAATACAATTTACAATTTTTTTATTATAGATGTTTTAAGGCTGTAAAACCCCTCACTACACACTTTATACACTTTTCTAGGACAGGCATTATCATCATAACATAACACATCAACACAAACACAAAGTTCAAACCTTCTAAATAAGTCCAGTATTATAGAATGAAACCCAAGATCAAAACCTGTTTTCAGGCCCAAACATTTGTTTGAGAAATAAAAATATAAACGTTTTCCTATAAATAATAATCATGGCTTGTAGAACTAACGAATTTAATTTTAACGATCAACCTACGAGGTTGGACACATAAGAAATTATTAATAGTGACTCACGAGTATTTCACAGTTCCTCCGACCGTGCCTAGCGATCGAAGATTTATGTAAATTTTGCAAGCTGAATGCATTCTGTACTGTACAGGAGACACTGCACAGAGGAGATTGATTGACAATGGTCTACAGTCCCTTAGCCAATCAGGACGCAGAACACAATGCACTGTAAAAAAAAAAAAAAAGCATGCAAAATTGTACTAAAAAAAATCCGCGAAACTGCGAGGCTGCAAAAGGTGAACTGCGTTATAGCGAGGGACCACTGTATTTGCGTCAAATCTGCAGAAATTCGCTCAATGTGTTCTTGTGATATCGCTTTCACACGAATAGACAAATGCAAGGTTAACATGAACTTGACCTTCAATCACCAAAATCTATTCAGGTCATCCTTCATCCATGCAAAGTTAAAATACATTTTTTCATGGTGCTCTTAAGATACCGTTGTTACAAGAATAAGATGAATGCAAGGTCACCATGTCCTTAGATCACCAAAACCTAATCACTTCATCCTTGAGTCAACTAGAATGTTTGTGCCACATTTGAAGGAATTCCCATGAGGTGTTATTGAGATAATGCATTCAAAAGAATGAGACAGACGGGGCTCAGTGGCCCTGAGCTTTGACCTTTGACCACCAAAATTTACGCAGTTCATCCTTGAGTCCAAGTAAACATTTGTGCAAAATTTGAGAAAATTAAACCTCAATTTGTTCTTGAGATATGACATTCACAAGACTAAAACAGACGAGGTCACCTGATCTTGAACTTTGAATGCCAAAATCTATCAGTTCAACCTTGATGGCAAGTGGATATTTGTGCTTAATTGGAAGAGAATCCCTTGAGGTGTTCTTGAGATATTGCGTTCACAAGAATGGCTGGATGGATGTATGGCCCGACTCCCAAACATTTTGCCTCTGGCCTCAGTTATCAATGGCATGGAGGCATAAAAACTCTTACATTTACAAGAATAAAGTTGTGATATTATGAAATTCAAGTTAAATTTACTAAAAAAAAAAGTTGCATTATTATGATATTAAAATTATCCATTTACGAAATGAAAGTCGGAATATTATGTCATTAAGCTCATAATTTTATGACAAATAAAATAACAGATGAAAACTGGAATTGGTTAATATATGGTAAGACACTGTCCAAAATGTCCACTTTTAATCTATGATTTTTTAACATTTATCTCATAATTTCCCATTCGTCCATCACTTTGCATCATTTATTCATACTTTGTCATGTTTTATACCATAGTACCTAATTCTCTGATCTTAGGGAAGACTGAGGATGTTATTCAGCAGTTCTTCTGGCTGTGGCTGTGTGATCAGACATTGGTGACTGATAGATTGAGATTTGGGAAGCATTTATTATCCTAGAGACAGGGATGTAATGATTCTGGCTCACTTGTAGATATTTTGCCAGTTAACTGTTGGTGTTGGCTTGTGAGAATTACATTTAGGAGTTACTTAATTACAGAGGCAGCTTACTGGGAGACTGAGGTATTCTTTTTAGTTGTTTTTTCCTCAGTTGTTTTTTGCTTTTTAGTTGTTTTTTTTTTAAAGATTATTTTTTATTAGATAGGACAGATCAGCAGCGTGAAAGGGGGAGAGAGAGGGGATGACATGCAGCAAAGGGCCGCGAGCTGGACTTGAACTTGCGATCGCTGTGGCATGGACAGTGCCAATATACATGGGGTGCCTGCTTAATCCACTAAGCCACTGGACACCCCACTTAGTTTTTTTTCACAGGACTTTTGTTGCTCACTGTCTCATTTGGAAGTTTTGGTTAATCAATCAACTTTTTTGCACGGACTTCTGCCTCCTGAGCTTCTTCAACATTTCATCTTGTCCACCTAACTCCAGAGCCAGCCAGCCATACAAACATCCTACATTTATGTAGTGTTTCTGTTGTAATCCTACACTCATAATATCTTAACTTTTTTCTCATAATTGTACAAGTTTTTTCTTGTAATATTACAACTATTTTCTTGAAATTGTGACTTTATTGTTGTAATATTGTGACTTAATTCTCAAAATCTACTGTTTGTTTTTCTTTAACATGGCCCTATTCCTCAGTTGTAGTAATGTAATTGCAAAGATAAAATTACTCAAATCAGTCATTTTTACAGTAACGAAATGCAGTATAAATGGGTACAAATAAGAGATATTTCATATTTTTTTCTGTGTTGTATATTTGTCATACCAATAAATGTTTTTTTTTCAAATAAAAACCAAAGAAATTGAAAAGAAGAAAAAAAAAACACCCATGAACCCTTAGTAACAACATTCATGTTTAAATCTCTTCTTACAATTAACAAATTTAAATTGACTGATGCTTTATATGTGCTTGCGTTGATGTGATTTCAGATGATCGAGGCGTTTGAAGCTGAGGCCACAGACAGTGCAGCAGTATGGACGTTCCCCTGTATGGGTTCGCTGGTGAACTTTCAATATGTCTGCTCGTGTGAAGCTCTTGTCACACATGGTGCATTGATGAGGTTTTTCCTGTGTGTGAATTCTCCGGTGCAACTTGAGATTCCAGAGGCGGCTGAACTTGTTCCCACACACAGTGCAGCAGTAAGGTTTGTCACCTGTTTGGCCACACTTGTGTGTCTTCAGGTCAGAGAAAGACGAAAAGCCTTTACCACAATGGCTGCAGAGGTGGAGGCCCTGCCCTGAGTGAATTCTCTGGTGGACTTTGAGGTTACAGGCCTGGGTGAAGGTCTTTCCACACTGGGTGCAGGGGTATGGTGGCACTTGCCCAGTGCCTTTGTGTGTCTGCTTGTGGTCCTTTAGTGAGGTCGAATCAGGGAAGGACATGGAGCACTGGTTACAGGTATGTCTCCTAACTCCTCTTCCTCCTGCCTGATGCTGAAGTCTCTCTCCCAGGTTTAAGGTATCACCGTATAGATCTGATGCTCCATATGTGTCCCCTGTGCTGTCTGAAGATGGGTCAATGCGAATGCCCTGGCCCTTGAAGTTCAACCTGCCGCCTGAATCCCCAGAAACATTTTCGGGATACAAGATACTTGAGTCCTGTAAATACCCTTCTTCATTGATCAATAAACAGCTGAGCTCTCCACTGACGTCAATGTTAGTCCTTGTGGGAGAGCGTGCAGGCAAGCCGACCATGCTCCGTCTACTCCGTGCGGCACCTGTTTGGTAAACTTGATGCTCTGCCTCTTCTGGTGCCTCCACATCCCCCTCATAGTGCCCCATGTAACTCAGGTCCTCACCCAGGTGGGATGGGGATCTTTGTAACCCACCCAAGTTATCCATGGCTATCATACTGGAGTCTCCATAGCCAGTCTTGTCAAAGCCACCCAGATCATCCATAC
The DNA here is from genome assembly GCF_008729295.1 of Plectropomus leopardus. Classification (NCBI taxonomy): domain Eukaryota; kingdom Metazoa; phylum Chordata; class Actinopteri; order Perciformes; family Serranidae; genus Plectropomus; species Plectropomus leopardus. The sequence continues at coordinate 37,653,836 of NC_056466.1, forward strand.
CATACCTGCCCTGAAAAAGTGGTTCAGATGGGTCACCTGAGTGTCCATCTTGGTCTGACTCTGGCTTCTGGTCATAACCAGCTTCCCAGTTCACATGACACTTTGTGATCTTCTGGTCACTGCAATGTTTACTGGGCCCTGGCAGACCTGGGGCCTCCGTTTCTGGCCAATGACAGGAGGAAAAGGTTTTCAAACAGTTATGGATTCATGGGCACAGGAACTACAATGACATAAGAGAGTAGAAAGACTGTATAAAGATGGACAACATTACAGCTCCCATGAAGTAAAGCTTAAACATCTAGATCACCTCCTAGTGGTTGGCTGCAGTACAGACCATAAACCCCACCCCTCCATGTTAATGTTTTGGACATGGGACAAATTACAAATACAAAGTACATGCCAAATTATTTTTTTCCAAAGATGGTTCATGTTATTTAAGCTAGTTCATCACCCTGATATACCATACCATACAATACGATATGATACAATAAGACACAATACGATATGATGCACTTTATTTTCCTCGTGGGGAAATTTGTCTTGGACTGTCACAATGAAACAAACCACATTTAAACAAAACAGCACTAGCTGTACCAAATTGCACAAACAAATTGCACATAATTAAAGTTGCATGTACAAAATATTGCACATATATGTTGCACATAACACATCCTCCATGATTGAAAGCTATATATGCCAATCTGTGCGCTCATGTTCAGTGGTGCTGCTAGGGATTGGCTGGATGGCGGGAACTCCTCAAGCGCGGAGATCACCACTGCATAGAATCTGGCTCCAAATGACATCACCAGTGCAAGATGATGGTGGTCTTATCCCAGATAGTTTGGCTTCACTTAAGCATGGCAGGGTTAAGTCGGGATGTGCTGTCCATCTTTATATATTTAGTTTATAAAATGAACTCTGAAAATAATGACTTTGAAGCTCAGTGTAAAGACATGATATTATATCGCAACAGTGGTATTATGGTGATATAATGTAATATCAATATTCTTAAAATAGCTTAACTCAATCTATGAATAAATAAAGAGACTGACCATCCAAACTGACTCCCCATCTCTCTTGGGACTCATTTGTTTCTGGTGTGATCCGAAGGATTTCCTCCTTGAGGAGCCTATCCAGCTTTTCAGCCTGTACACCATGACACTGGCAGATAAGCAGAGAGACAACACTGATAAAGGAGCTTTAACCCCACTCACCTCAAGAGAAACTATAAGGCTGGCATTAGATCACAGGCCTTGTCTTATGCTATGACATTTAAAAGTCACACAAAATAGTGCAAAAATATATATACATCATTTTACATCATCAAACTCAGATTACTTAAGTCATTAGATGTGTATAACCATAACATTAACAATGAATGCGCTAACAAACACATTTTAAACATTTAAATCTCATTTATTGAAGCTCTATAATGTAACAGTGGTCTACCTGTAGTGTCTTCATGACACTGTGGGCCTCTGGTCTTGCCTCTTTCGCTTCATGACTAGTCTCTCCATCAGTGCTCTGACAGCCATTTATCTCTTGCAGCACACTCTCCTGTTTAAGACCTTTATCTGTAGAAGTGGAGAGGAAACATTTCTTTCTTTCTTTTTTTTTGATTGTAAAAAGCATGAACATTTCTTTTTGCATTTGAAGAATTCAGGAAAGCTTCGATGTGTCATACTCCACCCAGGTGGCCTATCAATTTAAGAAACTTTAAACAGCTATAATCAATATTTTTATAATAGTTATGAATGTAATAACTATGTGATAGATGTCACTGACAGAGATGAACTCACAAAAAACTATCTACAGCTCCTCTCAGCTCTACATGGTTTTATACTGACTTGCATCTCATTGTATTGGTTTTCCAGCCTGCAGCTTTACATTTTTGGCTGAGTCTCATAGCTCTGAGATCATCATTTCTAGACACAACAGGCAACTGTTAATTACAGCTGCCTGTAGCTCAAGAAACCCACTGTACACTACCTGCCCAAACCAAACACTAAGTTCACGACTAGCTGGTGAAAATTATGGAACATTTAGCAGCCCAGTCAGATATTCTCCTTTATTTCTATTTAACAGACCACTTTTGAAAACATTATTTGACAATTTGGTGTTGCCAAATCCCCCAAAAAATCAATGTAGTTATAAAACAGCATAACTGAATTTGGCCACCTGGGGTCAGCAGAGACAAGTTGCAAACAAAACGGTTACTAACACATTGTTTGCTGGTTTACACATCAATTAGAGAGCAGCATCAGCATTTGGAGTTGTGTTTCTGGCTACATTATTTAGTCTCAACAAAGTGTTGAGGGAAATGTTTGGCTCTTCAGCTGCTAAATGTTCTGCTAAGTTCACCAGTCTGCTGTTTGGTACAGGGCTGGTAGTTCACAGAGGCTTTAAAACAAGCAGCAACCTCCAGTGCATCACAGGTTTGGTTTAACTTTGTTAGGGAATTCAAACTACGGAAAGAACAGAAAGTAGTTAGATGGATAGCTTTTGACTCTCAGTTTAAACCAGGAGAAAATGATGCCACGGTTGCACGTCACATTAACAACAGAGCAGAGCATCAGTTCTTTCAACCAGATGATGGTCGGCTATGTGCACCATCTAAACAAAACATAGCAGATGCCAAGGACAAGAAACTTGTGGTGGACCTTGACTAGGCAGGGGAAACTCAGCAACATGTACAAGACAGCGATCTGTTCACAGCATCACATCCGATACCAAAAACAAATAACAGATATGCACTGTACTACCAGTTCCACCATAAAAATCAACGGAGATCATTTCGTTATTCTCTCTGCCAAATGAAGGAGGCTCTCTTCAAACAGACTGTCAGAATTTGTATCAAGCTGCACAATGAGAAGATCAACAATTGCTTCCACAGAAACATGACAAAAATATGCAACACACCACTGAGGTTAAGCCAATGTGGCATGTTAGTGTTGGAATCTGAAGGTAAGACTATTCATCATCACAGTGTGTAGAGGTTGCATTCTTTACTGTTGTTATTGTTCTTATTATTATTATTATTATTATTATTACTTTTTTCACCTAGAAAAGTATTTTTCAACAACTTATTACTATAGACTGTAATTCAATTCTTCTACAGGCACTGAAAACATTTTCATAGTCACATCTGCTAGACATACAGAACAGCCTTGCAAGGCCTTTTATGTGACATGCAATTGTAGCATACTGTTAAAAAAACATTATTATTCTTTTTTTAATATTTCTGTCTGTTGAAACTGTCATTTGTGGAACAAATAAACATATTTCATACAAACAATTAAAAATTAAATCAATTTAAAAGAAAAGCAGGACCGTTTTATCCTTAAACATTTTGGTATGTCATAGTAACACCTAAAGAGTTTGTAAAAAAAAAAAAAAAAAACTCTGAAACTTTTCATTCAACTCCACACATCCTTAAGTGATTTTGTATATGTTACCTTTTTGAGTTACCGGCTGTGATTATGAAAGTGATTTTCATTTGGTCGTTTATCCTGATGATACATTACTTTGTAGGCAAACACACGGCTGTTGCCACTCACATTAAGATGGAGTCAGCCATGGAAAAGGGGAACACATTCTTGGCAGAAAACAGTACAAAACTGATGACACAGAAAAGGTGAGATTCACTATGAAAATTATTATAGTCCCAATAAGGTGAAATGTCTGTGGATATTACATGCATTGTGTTTGGGTAGCCTCCTTGGGAACTTAAGAATGTAGTTTTACTATTAATCACTGTTATATTTTACACAGGAGAAGTTAAGGACTCTTCTCACAGGTTCAGTAATGGTCAACATCAGCAGAAAATTCCCTTTATCCTTGAAGGATATCATCAGTGTCTGTCCTATGGAGTTGTTAGATGTCAACAGTACTTTAAATGTATTTTTTAAGCAACCAACATTTACTGTATGTACTTGTGCTCGGCTAAGAATTAAAATTGAATGCATTTATTAGGCTGTGAACTAGCGGGTGGCACAGCTTGCCAATGAAATTTCAAAAGTAAGTGCTTTTACTTTGGCACTGAAGTTGAAGTTAAATTTTTTGCTGTAAAATTATGGGAGTGATTACTGTATGTCATTTACCATGTCCTTTACATGAACTTACTATTGTTTTTTTCCCCCAGAGTACAGCACTTGGCACTTTCAATTTCATACTGTGGCACAGAGATTGGGCCCAAAACCAAAATGAAAAAATAAAGACAAAGACTCTAAAAGTCGTTGTAATTTGAATGAACTAGTAGTTCATTTTAAGTGACAGGATAACTTTCTAATTCTTAATTCCACAACAGGATGTGTAACGTTTTAGTGCAAAACTGGGACTCAGATGCAGAGAAAGGCACCAAACACCATTCACAGTTTATCAAATCCAAATCTTTACTGAAGAAAACGGGGGTCATACACTTGTAGGCAGGCGGCGAAGGCAAAAAAGTCCATTTAGGGAAATCACGAAAAAAGTAACAAAGTCCTAAATCCAAGCAGAGTCAAAGAACAGGGTAAGCAAACACAATGAAAGGCTGGAAAGCATGAACACACTGGTGTGACAAAGACAATCTGGCAACTGAATGGAGGAAACACCGGGCTTTAAATAAACAAGGGCTGATTACTAACTGCAAACAGGTGGGTGAAACAAAACACAGGTGAAACACATGAAGCAAAACAGGCAGGAAAACTCAGAAAGTAAAAGTTGCACTAAACACAATGAGAACACATATCAAAATAAAACAGGAAGTGGAGTCAAACACACGAACAAAGACTTGACAGAATATCACAGGATGCAGATGTTATCTTTCTGCCAGGACTTGTGGGTCATGCCAGTAAGGAAACAGGCAACCACTTTGTCCTGTGGGTATGTTATAGCTATTATGTACATTTTCATTGTCAGCTTGTAAATATAAATATGGTTGCTACAGTGGAATGTGGTAACATAATGGAATGCTCCATTATGTCACACACTATGTCTCTTGGTAAAAAACATTAGTGCAATATCTTTTAAAGTAGTTTTTTATTTGTGACTAATATAAAGACAAACTATGTATCAAACAAATATGAATTAGTTTTTTTTCTGATAGGTTCTGGATTTCCCCAAAAAATCATATCTGGATCTATGATTCATTGAAGACTATGACTACTATCCCAAAGGATGATATGGATCTTCTGAGGTAACTTTGCATCACCCAGTGTTCACCAAGTGTACAAATAACACACATTAACCCCATTAAATTTCTTAAATTTCAATTTCTTTGAAATTTAATTCCATTTGCTTGTTGGTACCCCCAGAAACATGTTCCGAATTAAGGGAGGGCTGACAAACTGGAGGTAGAGTTACCCTGCCCAGTGGATTCAAAGGGACTCTTTCAATTGTAGGATTTTTGTTTGCTCAGTGAGTGTATAAACAACAAAAATGTAGTTATTCCTTAAAAATACTATACAATTCTGTCTCTCCTATAATATTTCATTTAGGGTGCAGAGAATGAAGTCACTGAAACAGATGCCCAAGGAGAGGGACTAACAATGACTCAATGCCAGGCTCTACGTTTGTATCATGCAGCTAAAATGATTGAGAATGTCCCAAAAAGTGTAAGAAATGCTGATGACAATGATGTCTTTTTTTTTTTTTTTAAATCACTTTTTCTTATTCATATATGCCATTGTCTAGACTTAAGCTGACCAGTGACACTTTTTATGTTTTGGAAAAGGTTTTCCCTCCCATCCGTGATAAGATGAAGAAAATGGAAAGAGAGGAGGCCAGGCTGCTGAGGAAAGAAGAAAATGAGGGGGACTCCTACTCTTACTGCATTGCAAGGGAAATAAGAGCCTGCATTTTTCATCATGTAGTTGGGACTAGCAAGTATGTTTAAGTTAGCATCAAGCAGAACATATAGCTCAAGTAATGTCTATTAAACCCACATAAACTGCTGTAAGGATAGTTAACATGTATCTGTATGTAAAATCTTTGTGTGTACTTAAAAGATATTAGTGATACTGATCTTTTTACCTTAGATTTCCCCATGACAACATACAGACTTATGAATGGCTTCAGTGCAAAAACTACGGGAAATGGATTTATTTCCCTTGTGCAATAGTTGTAGGACAATGGACAGATGGAGACTTTGACTGTGGCTGCAACAAAGTTCCCCAAACAAATGTGTAAGTGCCATGCAATGATGTCAACTATGCTAACCTTTAAGTTTAGATGGGTCAGACATTCCATGTAACTGCAATGCTCTTAAATTTGGTGATGGAATTGTGACAACTGCATAGTGTTGCCTTAAATGACATAGGTCTGTAATACTTAATACACAGTGCTGCTACATGACAGTTGAGAGCTTGGACAAACCTATCAAAGTAGCAGAACTGTAGAAATCAGAGTTTAGCCAACTGTGTCAGTGTTTTGTTTTCTGTCCACAGAAAGGAAGCCCTGGGATCAATTGAGGTGGACGGCATGTTGACAGACCAAGAAATACAGGTATGAATATCAATTGTGTGTAGCCAAAACTTTATCAAAGAATCTAAACAAAAGTCTAACTAAATGTACTATTCTGATACTACATTATTCTAAAAGAAATGTCACTTACTTGCAAGCTTTTAACAATATTAAATAACTGTGTTGCTGATAGCAGCAGCAAAAACAGATTCAATTTGGACATTTGGGGTATGATCCTGGGCTCCAGATGATATATGACATCAACAACTCATTGTTGGATGAAATGAAGGTATGCAGAATACATTGCCATGTTTACCTCATAACAACAATGTGTATTTTTTTGGTCACAAAGCAATGATGAGATAAAAATATAATATAGTGAGCACTTTGTATACTCTATGATAACACTGTAGTAGAGTGTAAACTATCATGTTAATCAATGTGTGCTAAAAAGGACAGGCACCACAATGCTTCTCAAGATTTATGAATCAAAGACATAATGTGCATTTACTTTCATTTGTAAAATTTTGTAGACAGCACAAATGATAGACAGGCTGAAGAGCTTCCTCCCTATGCCAGGAACTCAAGTGGAGCAGCACATGTATCATTCAAGTGTCATTCTGCCAGAGGTATGGTTGAGAAATACACATCAGTTGTGAATTATCAAACCTTGACCATTACATTTTTTACTAGAAATGTTACCATGATCTCAAAATGCACTCAGAATCTGTTTACAGTAAAATATAGCCATGCTGGGCTGCCATGAAGTGACTGTATTCCATTAAGACTTACAACTTTATAGCCAAAAAACTTCTCCATATCCTTTCTCTTGTTGAGTCATTAACATGTGGTATTAAAAAATTGGAACTATTGGCCGTACAGTAGCAAATAACTTTTATATTATTTTTCTGAGTGACCCTGTATACTGCTTGTATATAAAACGTTCTATGGTTTTTATGCAACTCAGTAAGAAATTAAATGCATTTACTCAATGTGCATAAATGTGTAACAATCCAGTGGCTAAGACAAACTTCATCTTTGGAGACACATGGCAGAACTTCTCTTACTGAAACAGAATGATCCCCAAAGGTAAGACAAATAGGTAAATTATTTTCATTGTGAGATATAACATATATTTCTCTCTGTTTGGAAAAGGTAGATATGGTTTCAAAAAAGATATGTGTTTTGGTAAGCAGGAGGCACAGAGCTAGTGGGTGGCAGGACCTAAAACCTCCCTTTAAGAATTTTTCCTGTTGCTTGCCTGGTCATTGCCTCGCTGTGTCTTTTTTTTTTTTAAGAACAGATGGCTATAACCAAAGGTAATCTTCATCAAGTACCTTTTCTTTTTTGTTTTTCGGTTGACTTGACAGTATACTTGTTTTAATAGCACTTTTCATTTTGACCCTGCACTATTTGCCAGTCAGTCGGTCAGTCATTTTCTGTAACCGCTTGTCCTCGTAAGGGTTGCGGGGGGGCTGGAGCCAATCCCAGCTGTCATCGGGCGGAAGGCGGGGTACACCCTGGACAGTTCGCCAGACTATCGCAGGGCCGAGACATATAGACAGACAACCATACATGCTGACAGTCACACCTAAAGGCAATTTAGAGTCACCAATCAACCTGACCTGCATGTCTTTGGACTGTGGGAGGAAGCCGGAGACCCCGGAGAGAACCCACGCAGACACGGAGAGAACATGCAAACTCCGCACAGAAGGGCTCCCGCCCACGGACCGAACCCCGTTCCAACCGGGTTTTCGAACCAGGGACCCACTTGCTGTGAGGCAACAGTGCTAACCACAACACCACCGTGCCCCCCTAAACTACCCAGTTTATTCAGAGATAAATAGGCAGGTTGTAAATGATTTTAATTCAAAGGTGGCAATAAAAACATTGTCAATAAATAAACACTTTTCTATTCATAAACATAGGTTATTTAGTCTGTGATATTGGGAACTAAATCCCTGCATTTCTATAACATTTAACTTTTTTCCTTCAAGCTTAAGTGGAGAACAACACATAAGCAGATTCACCACAGCTCAAGACCAAGACAACCAACTTGACAGCAAAAAGGTATCTCTACACTGGCCTCACCAAGAATATTTGAGAATATTATTATTTAGTTTAATAGATGGTTGAACATAATCTAAAAATATCTAAAAAATAGATAGACATAATTTGGATAATATGAAATGGCTTCTTAGTTCCTCTTTCACTTTATAATTCTTAGAGTTCACATAATAGTTACTTACAGTCTGAATTATATTGACTTCCATTCTTTCAAAACTATGTTTTTTGTACAGAATGACAGTGGTACCTCAAAAAAACTGGCACACACTTTGTTAGCTGTCAAGTGCTGCAAGACCAAGTTATTGAAGAGAAGAGTCACTCTTCCTGAGATAACACAGATGGACAGCGAAGAGCAGCGCAAAGTTGCAGAGGAACTCCAAAGGGACAATTGGAATGAAGATTCCTCTGCACAGCGTCAATTGTTTCAGTTCATTTTCCAGTTCCAGAGTGACTTTGACATGTTCTGTGAGGAGTTCAATGACAAGGGCTACAGAGTCAATGCATCCTATGAAAATGCCGATTGACCTGTTCAATGCTATATAAAAGATGATCGGTTTCATATAAATGGTTATGTGGTTTTTGTGTTGAACTGTTGTGTCTTGTGTTTTAATGACTTTGTATTTGTATTTGTATTGTTTGTATTTAATTTTATTTTGTAAAAACAGTAAATTTCTTTTTCCCCAAAAAAACTGACCGTATTATAAGTCAAAACCAAATATCTGTATCTAAAGTGCACATGGGCTGCAGCACCCATAAACCTAACTATTTAGCCAGAAATTCAGAAAAAAGGAGATGTGATTTTCCGTTGCTGATTTCTCCAACATTAATTTATTTACACCACACAGTCACCATTTACTGTATCCATTGTCCTTTTGTTATCCTACATTATTCACAGTCACTACTACTGCTTATTCTCTGTCTCTAGACATATTTTCCATTCAAATATTTATGCAAATTATTCCACACAAAACAAAACAAAAACTTATAGTCTGTTGCCCCCATTAACAACATGTATCCAGAAATACCAGAACAAAGGTAATGTCAGGGAGATGGCTCACCTTTAGTGATTTCTCTGTAGAAGACAGTGGAGCTGACTAGCGTGATCCATGATCTTGCACTATCAACTACTGTGTAAGAAAAATCTAATTGCAAACTGGTATGGTTTACAGTGGGATTACTCACAAAAAAATATAAAGAGTGTTTTCAAAGGGTAAAAGGAAATGGAGATACTCTCCTATATTTCTAAACATTGTAAAAACATATACTTACACAACAATCTTATACACAACCTAACCAACAAAATTTTGGCACCCTGAGACTCATCCTGTCACAATGTGGCAGCTACAGGCACGCTGTGGCAGCTACAGGTATGCTGTGGAATTTGGTGGCAGCTACAGGCAAGCTGTGGCATCTGGTGGCAGCTACAGATACACTGGCATTTGTTGACAGCTAGAGATATACTGTGGCACGCTGTAGCAACTACAGGCATGCTGTAGCATCTGGTGGCAGCTACAGGCACACTGTGGCATTTGGTGGCAGCTAGAGGTATGCTGTGGCATCTGGTGGCAGCTCGAGGCATGCTGTGGCACAATGTGGCAGCTACAGGCACACTCTGACATCCTCTGGCATTGGGACAATCATGCAGCTTTGGCAGACAGTGAGTCTTTCAGGAATACTTGCAGCTTGTAGCAGTGTGTACCAGCTGCAGCATCCTATGGCACTCTGTAAGCATCTTGGCACTAGCAGGACAAATACTTGAATTTATTTCATTATTAGAGAGTTATTTAATGTTCTTATTTTTACATATTCTCACTTTGGTTTCAGAGACATGTAAATCACAAAAGACTGTCAAACAAGTTATTATTATTATTATTTTTTGTAAATTCATATGTGTGTGGTGACTGTTAATCAACCAGATGTCAAGGCACCAGAGGCTTAACGCCAGTAACATTTCTGATGTAGAAGTATTAAATTATTTCCCAGTTCACTCAAACTTTAGTTAAAACAGTGTTCTTTTTTTCCCTCTGTCACCTCATCGGATATTGACATGAAAAAAACACTCTAATGCACACAAAACTGTACACTGACACTGTCAATACTATTCAGACATGGCCTATCATACTCCAACATGTTCACAAACGTCATTGACTTGACCCAAGCAAGGTGATCAATTGATTTCGGCGATCTAATCCATAACAACAGTGTTCCTTAGGTCACCACAGTGACCAAATTAATTATGGGAATCAATTGTCCTAGATGAGTCCTAATGCAGCCTAGATAAGTAACAGCTGATAGACTCACCTGTGGCGCTGGGGTCTTCTTCACCGGGCGGCCCGACTCGTCCGCAGTCGGTACATCTCCCCGTCCGGTCTCCCTCTCTTTCTTTCCGTCGGCTCTCCGACCATTTCAGCCGCCTCTTCAGGGACTCCACCTGCTCCCTGCACCGGGTCACCTCCTCCAAAAAACTCTCCTCCACTAGCCGGGTGATCTCATACATGGCAGCTTTGAAAACAGTTTCCATGACACCAGAAAGTTGTGACTGAAATTTCACTATAGATTCGGCCATGTTTGTGTTACCAGTCCTTTATTTTCAGTGAACTGAGGAGCAGGCACCTTTGGACTGGCACTTCACAGAGCGGAAGAGAGTGGCAGCTCACGGGCTCATGTAACGTCCGTCTCTGTCTACTACACGTGCCAGTGTCAGTAAACTCGGTTTTCAGTCTGGGTAACGATTATAGACGTGTGTTGGTTGGTCCACTTTCACCACTTGGTTACTTCCATCTCACCAAACCTCATGATAACAAACTGCAGAGTTGCTGTTCGGAGTAATGCCGACGTTAGCTAACTAGCTTTTTGCACTAGTTGTGACGTTACTGATTCCGACCTCTATTGTGGCTAACTAAATAACCACATTTAACTGCACATAAACTATGTTTGCAGCAAGGTCAGTTTGGTAGCAAAAGTTATTAAATGTATTTGCTGTAATCTAACGTTATAAATTCCGCTGAGCTTTTGCATTTCCGTTTGATTCCGTAAACAACTGCACTTCCGGTATTTAAAAATACGGCTCCTGAGTTGGGACAATATTAATCGTTTCAGCTTTGCGGATCTCAGTTACAGAACGACGCTTCCACGTCGAGATTAGTAAATAAAACATACATTTTTATTTAGTATTCACAGATATATCTGATTTTTGTTTCCTTACAAATCGACTTCATACAGAGCACAATTTGGCATCGAAGCGAATCACCGGATATTTGCTCAACTCCCTCCTTCCGCCGGAGTGCGTCACACAAAGCAGCGCGTCTGTCTCTCTGTCCATGGGAAGGAGCCATGTTGAGCCAGAGCCTAATGCTGTGTTTTTAATAACCGTAAAGCAAACATATCGTCAGAAGTGGACTGTTGTAGAACTCTGACAAACGGTAAATCATATCAAAATGTCCGCGGACGATTTTCAGACAAAGTACTCCTCCGTCATGGAGAGTATGCTCAAAGCTGCGATTGCCGAGACCACGAAACTTTTCGAAACTATGGTCGACGAGCTGAAAGCAGAAATATCACGAATCAAGAGGGAGAACGAGGACCTAAAAAGAAGATGCAGCCTGTTCGAAAATGCGAGAAACCAGCCGTCTCTTACCAGCCGACAAGGAGAGTCTGTTGCGGGGCCGAACGGCGGCTGTGACAGACGTGACCGCGCTGTTCAGTGTGGTGAGTTGTTATGGCCGTTACCAATCGCAAGTATGTAATCTTAACTGGTCCAATTCTTTGATAAAGTAAAGTGATGTGTAAGATAACTTTCTAAGCATGAGTGTTGTGTGGGACACCTACAGCAGCTTCTGTGTGTTGATGTGTCTGTAGCTCAGTGTCGCTCAGTCTATAGGAAGCGTGGGATCCAAAATGGGAGGGAAACCATACAATGCTACCGGACTCGTAACAGCGTGCTCCAACAACTCCAGCTTGTGACCGCTTGTGGACACCCTGGTCGTGAACAGCTGACAAACACTATTCACTTATATTTAAGCTACATTCAGTGTCACTTTTAATCCTTTGTTGTCGCATAACTTACTGCCCTTAGTGTAGGCCTAATTCCGTTCTGTTGCGTGTTGACATGAAATGAAGTCACAAGTAGAATTGATTGTATGATTGACACAGGTTGAAATGAAAATGTTTTAAAATCTCGTAATTTAAGAAAGTCTTAAACATTTTGTCTTGCCTAAAAATCTGTTGTGTGACAGTTGGGATGATCAAATAATAATGCAGGTGTTTGTTTCAAGAGTTAAAGAGACAGTTTACCCCCAAACCAAAAACAAAACATTTTCCACTTACCCATAGCACAACTTATCAGTCTAGATAGTATTGGTGTGAGTTGCAGAGTTTTAGAGATTACGGCTGTAGAGGTATCTGCCTTCTCTCCAGCCTTAATGCCATGTTCACACTAAAAGCAACACCCATTTTCACGTGGTGTTACTTGCAGGTATTGAGTGGTGAAGTAATGAGTCTGAAAATGCGGAAGTCCATAAGCTTCTTATGCTTCTTAATCTATAGGTTTTTTGAATGGGTTTTCGGTTAAATGCCCTAAATAAGGTCTGTGGTTAACACAGGCTAAAGATATTTAGGCCTTTTGTTCTGCAACATAAAATATGTTTGCTTAAACCCAATTTTGAACTTTTAAGGTTTTACTTGTCTTAAAAAAGGCAGTTGCTAACAAGTGGCTAAATAGGACTACAATGTTTGTTGGGGACGGGAAACGTCATCACAGCAGACACAGAAACTCATTAAACCCACTTGTCTGTTGTTACAGCTTTACAGACTCGCACTGGAACTTGTAGATTTATCTGTTTATAATATTTTTTGATCATGTTTTAACGTGTTTTTACAGTGTTTGTTGTGGTGACGTTTAATATGTGTGACCACGATGTAGTTCGTGTGTAGCCTAACAATAGCTTTTTGCTTTTGGTGATTTAATTTACGCTTAACAACACACAAAAGTGGTGTTCATCTGCGAAGATTATCACGCTGAACAAAACCTGTAAGTCTCATAAACATAGAGTGGTGACGGGATGACATATTTTTGTTGGCCAACCAGAAAGTTGGCATCGCACTGGTTTCCTCGTCAAAAACCTTGTGTGATTTTTGAATGGGATTTTCGATTATCGCCAAAAATAATCTCTGTGACGAACACAAGTTTATGATACTTACGTTTTGTTCAGCGTGATAATCTTCACAGATGAACCCCACTTTTGTGTGTTTTGAAGCAAATGAAATCGCCAGAAGCAAAAAGCTGTTGTTAGGCTATAGACAAACTACATCATGGTCGCATGACTTAAACATGGCAACTACAAACACTGTAAAACACCTTAAAACACAATTGAAAAATATTATAAACAGATAAATCTACAAGTTTGAGTGCGACTCTGTAAATCTGTAAAGGTGGACAAGTGGGTTTAACGAATTTCTGTGTGCAGTGTGATGACGTCTAACGTCCGCAACAAACTGATCCCCCGATGCCAACCACGCCAGTAAGTCATCCCAGGTGTCGCATCTGTTAAGGGTTTTTTAGCGTTCATAGGGACCTTAGATTGTCTTATTTTATCCTCTGTTTGTTACTATTACCCCTTAACAAAGTAAAAGTAATTTACTTTTGCTTTGATTAAGGGTTGCAGGTTTTGACGTCACAGTTCGGTTCATTTTTGGGACAGTAAGGGAACAAAATGCAAAACATAAAATTGCTTGTTTTTTATTTGGAACTTATGTAAACAACAGTTTACACATGTTTTAGTCAAATGTACTGTGATGCAAACAATATACAAAATATATAAAGAAAATAAAAAGTAGAATACTGCTGCAAAGTGCTGGTATTAATTTTCCTATAAGTAAAATATTCTCAAATAAATACAAATATAAAAATACATTTCTCACAGCTTATTGGCGCAGATTAATAAAACATTTCCACAAGTAAAGTCCAGCACTAACAGTTAAAGCTATCAGTCTAATCAGATTTGTCTTTACTTTTGTAAGAATGACATGAAATATAGACAGAAAATAAAAAATAGAATACTGCTGCAAAATGCTGGTAATAACTTTTCCAATAAATAAAATATTCTCAAATAAACAAAATATATGATAAAAATACATTTCTCACAGCTTGTTGAGATAGATTAACAAAACCTTTCCACACGTGAAGTGCAGCACTAACAGTTGAAGATATCAGTCTGATCAGATTTGTACTTACATTTTTTAAAAATGACACAAAATATATGAAAAAAAATAGAATACTGCTGCAAAGTGCTGGTGATAAGCTTTCTAATAAATAAAATATTCTCAAATAAACAAGATATATTATAAAAATACATTTTTACAGCTTGTCGGCACAGATTAACAAAACTTTTCCACATATAAAGTGCTGCACTAACAGTTAAAGCTATCAGTCTGATCAGATTTGTCATTACTGTTTTTAAGAATGACATGAACTTTCCCATATTGTTCAGAGTGCAACATTAACAGTTCCAGCATGTAGCCCTGTTCAGTTTTATTCACCCTTCATGTTTTTTGAAAGAAAGATTATCTTGTCCACATTATCTGCTGTAAGGGGAGATCACAATGTCAATTACAATGTCCCCAGCGGTTGGAAATACCCTTTCGCTGGGGACAGAGGTATGGCGAGGTAGCACTTTGCTAACTTGGCAGTTAGGGGATATATGGGCTCATTGGTCTTCCACCATAGAAGAGTCTACTGAAATACAGTTCGCTGCCTGGTATGAGGCAGCCTCTTCCTTCATCAGCTGCAAAGTAGACTTGTTTCCCACCTGCATCTTGAAGAGCTCACCAAACAGCTCAGGCATCGCTGACTTCTTCACAGGAGGAGATGATTCAGATGGCTCTGGGTGTCCTGCCCCTGGGGACAAACTGGCTGCTGTTGTCCCTGTGGTCTCCTCACACTGTAAATTAAAATACCAAAAAAGGATAAATATTTGATATGAATACTAGTGACACTAGCAATAAGTTGTTTCAAAATTATCAGTGAAAAAGACATTTTATGCACATGAAATTTATTACAATACCTGTTCTTCCATGACCACAATCTCTGTGGTGAAGCTATTGTAGATCCTGCCATGACAGGCATCATCCACATGAGGAAAGGCTTTGAACCTCGGGTCAAGTGCTGTGCATTTGTGGAGGAAGTCCTGACAAGAAGAGTACCTGTGCTCCAGGTTTTCTTTGATGGCAACCTTGACTTGGGTCTCAGTTGCACTGTCTTCCTCATTGGGTTCCATAGAGTGGAGAACTATGGCTTTGAGGGGCAGGATCATAGATGCTGAAGGTGTAGCTTTAGTGCTTATCAGTGTTGTGAGAGTTTTTAGTGGCTTAAGGATTTCAATTACCTCCTCTGCCATCCTCACATCTGTCAGACAATGTGGGGATATATTTCTTCTTGAGAGCCTTCTCTGTCAGTACAGAGTACACTGCTGCTTGCTGCTCAAGGTACCTCTCAAGCATATCATAACTTGAGTTTCACCGGGTGGTGACATCCTGAATAAGACTATGTTTTGGTACATTAAGCATCTCCTGTTTGCTCTCCAGTATGTGCACAGCTGTTGGGCTACGGTGAAAGAAAGACACAATCCGTCTCACTTTACCAAGCAGTCTGGACATTTGGTTGAGACCCATTGCTTTCTCTGAAGCTAGATTAATAGTGTGTGCAAAATATCCAATTTTGGGTTCCAGTACAGCTTCACTCACTGCATTGACAATATTCCTCGCATTGTCTGTTGTGACTGTAATTGTTGTTCCTGGCCTCTCTAATTTCCACTCCAACACTGTCTCTTTTAGTCCCTCTGCCAGATTTACGCCGATATGTTGTTCATACATGGGCCGCATTTGAAGAACATGGCTCACCATTTTCCACTCAGGGATGTGATGGGCAGTTACCGTTATGTAGCTGTCGTTAGCTCTCGATGTCCATCCATCAGTTGTGAGTGCTACTTCACATGCATTGGACAAGTCTTGGACAACAGCAGATTTTGCTTAGTTATAAAGGCCTGGTATTTTTTTCTGGCTGAAGTGCGGACGAGAGGGTCCTTCATACCAGGGCTCAATCACCTTCAGCATGTGTTTCAAACCGACGTGATATTCACACCCCGGTGATGCCGTTTCAAATGTGTTAGCATGTTTGTTGTGTTGCCAGAAACGCACCTGATCTCAGCTGAACAATGTCGGCACACTGCCTTCATTTTATCCACTTGTCTTTGTCCGTTGCAGTGTTTAACAAGGAAGCCGAAGTGTTCCCAAACAGGACACCTTAACGACAAGGGAGGGTCTTCAAGCTCTGGTTTCTCACTAGCGGTAGCATCAGCTTTAGCCATGACATCAGCTAGCCAGAGGCTGCACGTGTAGCTGCAGGTGGCTAGTAAACAAGCAAAACTTCTGTCCCGCCACTTATTATGCTTGTGTGGGAACTCACCCGTGCACCCGTCCGTACTGGACTGCACATCATGTACCGAAACGGTTCAATACAAATACATGTACCGTTACAACCCCAATGTGCACTGATAAGCTCCATGACAAACAATGCTGCTATTGATATAAATTGTGTAACGTTAATTCATTCTAACCTGATGCTTACAGAGCTGGCAACCTACCCTTCATGATGACTAAGCTGCTGGTATCAGAGGATGACACATGATGTTTCTCGTTGTGCCGTTGGTGGTTGGTCTGCTCGTAGTAGTGATTGTAAGGTGAACATTGGGCAAGCGGTTGAGTGTGGGCTCACTTTGTTAAAAGTCACGAATGCAATGTATGTCAAAGGGAAGCTGCAAGTGCAGCATCCCATGAATATGAAGTACTGCATCATCTTTGTTAGCTTTAGCAAAGCAGCTAATGCTGACATTAGTCCAGCGGTGAAGCCTCAGAGCCCTGGTGGCTCAGATGGCAATGCTACATAGGGTAGCAAAACTAAAAATGCAGTAAACAGTCCTTAACACTAATAAGGCTGCAGATAAAAGCTTTGTCACAGTTGTTGTCATCGATTTAGCACTTCTAAAGTAACGTTCTGTTCCAGTTTTTTTATTTAATCCTATAGACGACAGTAAAGGAGCAGCCTCTGCTTTGCTCTTAATAGATGGAAGTCAGACACCCAAGTCCAGCACATTAACCATTGCAAAATGAGGGGAGATGACACAGGAAGAAACAGCATGATGTCACAGGGCTGCTGCCAAGTTTATCGTGAAAGACAGCCCTTCACTTCAGTTGAGTGAAGTTCGTTTAGGTTTGCTAGATAACTGCTGATAGGTATGCTAAGAATGAAGTTTAAGCTGCCCTAATAATTACAAGCCTTAATTAACAACTATAATAATGTTTTTTTTGTTTTTTTTTTTTTACTCAAAGGAAACTGTGCAGCTTGACATGAGAAGTTCTACTGTTAAGAAACCTGGGAGTTCTCTCAGTTTGTGGAAGTAGGGCCAGTCAAAGAAAAAGCCCCATGATAAGTCACACAGGACAGGGGAGAAACCCTGCAGGTCATGTCAGTTTGTGGAAATAGTTTGTCAAATGAAATTTGAATAGCCAGTGTCACATAAAAAGTCATACAAATCATGGAGTTGCCCAGTTTGTGGCAATAACAAAACAACTAGATTTTTTTTCAAAACTTTACATGTCATGTCTTTATTTTCTGCACCAAATTATAGAGTGCAGTATGGATAAGATTTTTGATATGTATCGGTACTGTCAGTAGATAATATATACAAATATAAATTGTGTTTTATATAAATTGTGTTTTCTATTATTTATCAGAACATCACAATATTTGCTTAACAGCAGAACATTTCAATGTCTATATGTTTCATTTCAGGGATTGTATGTTTGTATGTGAAAGCAAAGTTTTACACTCAGCAGAATGAACAGTTAAGTTTCACTTTCAATGCGCCTGACAATCTGCTGCACCATCTCTGCCCCAAGTGTGCCAGATATTACCGCTTTACATGTTCAAAAAGCACTCCTAATGAACAGTCCAGCTTCAAAAATGTATTTGTACAAATGCATCTAAGTTCCCTGCTTAAAATCAACTCTGCTGTTAACATAACCTGCTGCCTGCTTCTGCTTCTTTCTTAATATTACCTCAACGCAACACCTCTGCTCTCTGACAGAATTGACATATAGCTTTGTTGTGTACTGTATTTTTCTTAGGGTTGCAGCGACCTACCAGTTTTCATGGTATACCGTGATATGAAAGTTGACGGTTATCATCCAAAAAAAAAGCCAACAATCCCATCTTAATTTTTTTATTTATTACACATACTTCCATTAAGAAAAGGTTTCAAGTCTCAATTATAGAACATCTGTCCACAAACCGAAGTGTTTTGTTTTCATTCCGACAGATAATAATAATAATTCTGGGGTGCTCAGTGGCTCACCTGGGAGAGCGGGTGCCCCATGTACAAAGCCGCAGTGGCCGTGAGTTCAACTATCACACTCACACATCTAACCTATCAAATTAAGGGACCCCCCCCACACACACACACACACAAAATAAAAATAAAATAAAATAAATAAAAATAAATTAATACTACCACTACTACTACTACTACTACTACTACTGCTAAAAAAAAAAAAAAAAAAAATAATAATAAAATTCCGTAATATTGTGAAATGCAATATTATCAGAAAAATTTCATACAGTTAAAATCCTCATTGTGCCAAGGGTTGGGTATCATTTGGGTTTTCCCTAAAACCAGTGCCATTAGGATACTTTTAAAATGGTACTGATGCCTGAACTAATATAACTGACTGAACTCATATTTTTTTCAAAATAAAGCACAAAATGATGGTTAACAACATTTTTAATTGCAAAGGCAAATTTGAACTGGAAATTGAATAAATTACCTTTCAACAGTTTAAAGTACACTTAGATAAAAGAATATAAATCAATACATAACGCTTGACACTCCTCCACGCCTGCCAACAGGCTCTTAAAACAGGGGCACTGACAAATGGCCTACCTTCAACACCCCTGCCTCCATATAACCCTACACTACAGATGAATATAAAAAAGACAAGGATGTAAGTAAAATGACTTAATATGTGTGAAAGTACAATTACTTTAAAGTCATTTTCAGTCATGAAGTTAACAGTAAGATAATAATGAACAAAATGAATAAAGAATGTGAAAAGGTTTAAATTTGGTGTCAAAAATAGGCTATAGTGTTTCTCTTTGTTACTGGGGTGTAAACCACGTGTAGTAGCCTTAACAACATTTGGATATATTATTGTATGGAGAGAGGATGACAGAGACAGAGAGGGATGGAGACTATGAAGCCCAGCCCTCCTGTTCTCTGTTCCTGTCCTGTTCTCTGGTTTAACACTGAAATGTGTAAATGCCACTGCAGACTGAGGTCTCTACTAACAGAGACAAAGTGATGGCTGACTCTTATGAAAGGGTCGGCAAGTCTACGGTACGTCTAATTTATGAAAAGTCTGTATCGTCATGCTGCATGCTCATAAACACATCCAGGAGCCAACTCACAATCTCACAATAAACAAGCATGCAGCAAAGAACAGCGCTGCAATATTGGTGCACCTCGCACATTAACACTCACCTTAAACAAACTAGCAGCTCTGTCTCACAAAGTGTGAGAGTAGTAAAAGTAGTAAAACAATAATGATAATTATCTGAATATAATTTTCCTCCATAGTGAGATAATAAATGTTCTATTAATCCTTTATATAATTAAACCACCCATGCACCTTTTAGAGGGGAGGCAGTAATAATAATAATAATGATAATCTTTATTTATATAGCACTTCTTGAGCGTAAGCACAAAGTGCTTCCCAAATAAAAAGGTTTACAGAGTAAAATAAATGCCTGACACCCATGCCGCCCCTCCCCTGCCCCCTAAGAACATTAAACCACAAATAAAATAACAATGTGTACAAAATACAATTTCCTAATAAATAAAGAAAATATGGAGAAGAGAATTAACCTAATTTAAGCAGGTAAAACTAACATTAAAAGAAGAAACGAATATATAGGCAGATAAGACACAAGTGAAATAATAAGAACTAATATCATATAAAACAGGCTGAAAGCCAGTAAAAGAACAAACTCTTGAATTAGTGTAAAGAAGTGAAGAAGAATATGTAATGCATTTTAAGTGCCAGTTACCACCCGCCATTAGTCAGGAGAAGATTGAGCAGCAACAATAGTAGTAGAAGAAGACTGGGGGACCAGCTGACTGTGGCTATCTTCTAGCCACTAAAGTGCACAGCATTCTGCACTCTGCACGTGCATTTAGTCATTGTGTGATTGTTATAAGATCAGATAATCCTTATTGGTCCCACAGTGGGAAATTTGCATTGTTACAGCAGCTATGGCCACCACTTCATAACGTTAGCTATAGTTGCTGTAAAGTTTACTACTCTAATGCTGATGGTAGGTTAGAAAGTTAAAATGACTGTCTAACAGGCTATTTCATATGATGATATAACAAAGTGACTGAAGGTAACGTGAAAAAAAAGGTTAGCACATTTCCTGTATTTCCTGTATGTAAACATGATTTCTGCCTCAGTCACGTCAAATAGACTTTCACCGCTACTTCATGATATCATGGAAGTCTGTCTTTCATTATTGTTTTGATTGAGAAATGGCAGAAATTAACATAGAGGGTGTGAAACAT
The DNA here is from genome assembly GCF_008729295.1 of Plectropomus leopardus. NCBI lineage: Eukaryota > Metazoa > Chordata > Actinopteri > Perciformes > Serranidae > Plectropomus > Plectropomus leopardus. Next base: position 37,675,012 of record NC_056466.1, read on the forward strand.
ACAGAAAATACTGACCAAAATTTTAAAATTGGCTGTCCAAAGAATTTGACATGCTGCTGGCCAGAATTAAGATTTGTGTCTATTTTTAGTGTTTTATTTAGTAACATTATTTTGATTCTAATTGTTTTTAATCTACCTTGGATTTGTGAAATGTTCTGCTGCTTGGTGAATGTTGTCATGTTCAGACAATAAACAATAGTTTAAATGACAATTAACAGTGAAGGTCACTTCCTTTCACTCAGTTGAAGAAATCAGTGTTAAAATTCAGAAGAAACAATGACATGTTTTTTTTTGGTAGATAACTATTGATATCGACCAATAGGAAAATTTATATTGTGATAACATTTTTAGCCATATTGCCCAGCTCAATAAGATGGACCCAGTGTCTGAGCAAAGGTCAAGGGCATCAGTTACTGAGAGCAGTCAGTGCTGGGTTCCCATGTAACAATACAAATTTAGAGCTAACTGTAGCATCACACGGCTAGCAGTTATTAATAGATTGGATGACAGAGTCATGGCATTTTGAGTTTGAGTTTGTTAGGGCCTCGGCGGAGTCATGTATACTTCCCCTGAAACTGTGCAAGACACCCACACATGTTTTTGGTCAGCGTGCTGCAGTTGTTGTTCTGCAGCTGCCCACTCGCTACGCACATAATCTGGCAACGAAATCTGCGTCATGATTCAGCCTGGTTGGTATCAGTTGAATAGGAACCAGTGTCATCATAGCCCTGAGTTTTAGTACCCAAGCCTAATTGTGCCAACATGACTGATGTGGTATCTTTGTGTGCTCGTCATTTGCATCGCTCCAGGATTTGAATCATTTTGTCTCTGCAGCTGAAAAGCAGGTTTGAGTAAGGAAAACAATTGTAACAATATTTGGTTTTGATGTAATTACTCCACTTGAACTATTTGGATACAATTTAGGTAGGTGTTGTACTTGTTAAAATTAGCTGTTTTTGCACACAGTGATTAATGAGATATGTGTTTTGAATCTGCCTTGGATTTGTAAAATGTTTCGCTGTTGGGAAAGTGTTTTGTCAGACATTAAACACTAGTTTAAAACCACAGTTAACAGTGGTTTCAACCTGTTCTTACAAGCAAAAAGTACGCATCTAAACTAAAAAAAAAAAAAGACTATCTTGATAATTATTTTTATCGACTGATATATTTTTTTTTTTTTGTTGTCCTACATGGGACACTAACATTGTCCTCTATCTATCCATTCAAATAGTTAGTCCTGGAACATGTATAGCACCACATATATGCCAAATGACAGAGAGAAAACCAGGCAAAACAGCCTGGGATTCACAGGGTAAATGGAGACTTTTTGTATGCAGATAACACCCAGGTATATTTACCTTTGATGAAGCAGGATATACTTACGATCTCACTTCGCTTTGTTTTCATAAGTAAATGAGTTAAAACAGCTGCTGTGTGGAAAATTTTTTATGCATTGTTTTTTTGAGTTTATATATCACCAATAAGTCTGGCTCTTTGCTTATGTCATGAGTCCTTTTTGTACTCTGAGTCAAGATTAGGCAAGCTAGTTCCTTGTAGATTGGCAGACATTTTTTCAGAGTGTTTACTGTGAATCAGACCAAACGGCATTTGGGGTTTTGCATTAGAACCTTTTTGTAGTCTTAAAAATCACCAATTGTGCTATCTTGTGTGTGTTCATGTTTACAGACCTGGTTCCTTTCCGCACAGTGCTGGTGGAGCAATGTCAACCACTGAGGCACTCATCCTTTCAAAACCAAGAGCGACAATGCAGTTATGAGGGGATTGGGTACAGTTTGCAGGACCACAATTATGGAGAGGGAACTGCACAAATGGCTTTTCTACTTGTCAAACAGGAGGTGCGTGTGTATCTTAGCTGTCAACAAACTTAAGTTTCCCATTTATGTCTTTTTGAAATTAAAATCGTTGCCCCTCCCACCCCCCCGCAGGACTCTTATGATGATTCTTCTCCACAGTCTGTTCTGAAGCAAGAGGAAGTCGAGCCCACTGTGGTCTGTGAGCTAGTCTTGAGTGATAAAGCAGGTGAGGAACTGAAAAACTGTTTTTTTTAATTTCTTAACTTAATTTTTGATTTTATGTGAGATTCACAAAATTTGCAGTCACACCTTTTAATTTCTTTTAATGTTTCCTCTATGACATCTCTGTCACTGCTGTGCCTAGGTTCAACACAGGCTGCCTCTGGTGGAATGGAAAATGAAAGGCCTCTTATTAATCAGGAATGTTCAACTCAAGAGATACCCTTGCTGCAAAAAGATGAAGAGACCCGAGTGGACATGAAACTACCTTGTCTGGGAATGGATAGTAATTTACAAGGAGCCCAGAACCAGTCATCAGAATTAGGGCATTCACTTGTCATCTCATTTGCTGCATTAAAAGACAACATTGAGGAAGACTTTGAAGTCAGTCAGAAGATATTAGAAACAGAGGAAGATCTCTTAACGTCTAATAATCACCCAGTGATGGTTGCTCAGCTTCAACCAGAGGTTGAGCCTCTTGAAAAAGAGCAACCTTCAATGGTAGCCCAACAATGTCAAAGAGAGGACAAAACATCAATGAATGAACAAGCTGATGGTACGTTGCAAGAACATGCAAATGTGCAATGTACAGAGGCACTATCTACACCATTTAACAAAGGAAATGCATGTGCAGAATTAAAAAGTGGCATGGCAGAAGGTGAGGCTATTGCTCAGCCTGACTCATCAGTACGACGTAGAAGAGGACGGCCACCAAAGAAATCTAAATGTCTAAATGAAATTGGTTCTCTGGCTATTTCAGTAGCATCTTTGAGTAGACCAAAACCATCTGAATCTCAACAACTCTCAATGGAAATGGAAGAAGGAACAATTCAGGCTCCATCCACCGTAATTTCATCAGCAACTGAAACACTAAACACACCAACAGTTCAGCCCAGAGAACGCCATTCCTCTGTAACTCTTCAGGATGCAATACTATTAGTTGAAGCAATGAATCAGTCAACAGCACAAAATGCATTTTCCTCTCCACAAAGAATGGCAGCACCACGCCATACCCAGGGTTCTCCCCACGTGGGCACCTTACAGACTGTGGACGAAGTCCCAGCTGAGCCACAGACACCACAGCTTCATGTTGAAACTCATAAAGCTGCAGGCAGTCTATCTGTAACAAAGCCGTCCACTGCAACACAATCATCAATAGAGAAACAAGGTGCCGTTCCCACTGCTGCAGATGCTACTCCAAACAATGGAGCTGAAGCCCACATTAAGGGTGTCATACCAAAACAACAGCATACACTAACTCCATCCAATACTGCTTCAACTTCAGTGCTTTCTTTGACTGCTGCAGTTCAAACGAATGTGCAGTCTCTTCAGCAGCACTCTTCCCATCCTCTGATAACATCAGCGAGTGCACACAGCAAACCGGATGAGGCGGTATCTCATAAAGTCATTGTAATGCCAAGATCAGCATCCTCATTTATACCTCAGAAAATAGCACCCCTCTCTCCAACTCAGCTTCCTACTGTTGTGTCAAAAGTTGTTGCTTCACAGAGAAATAGTTTAATTCAAGGCTCCACAGCTGCAGGCTTACCACTCAGAACAACCTCCCTTTCCTCTGGTTCTCAGAAAACAATATATGTTACACCAAGGAAAGCCACCTCAAAAGACCTGCAGTCTGGGACTTCAACGCACCCAAAAATTACGATAATAATTCCAAGACAGGTGTCAGCTGTTGCATCAAGGAAACATCAGCAGACCATCGTTCTGACAGCAAAGCAGGAGTCAGCCAAATCAGCAGCTGCTGTTACGATGTCATCGCCACAGTTGATTTCTTTGCCACAGGAGTCAGGTGTTTCTGTAGATACACAAACTGCTTCGGATGAAATAGCCATACTATTGACTGAGAAGAGAGATAATACATTAGACAAACTGGAATCACCCAAACATACTGCTTCCCTTTCTGAAACATCTACAGAACCCTTTTCCAGTTTAAACATGTCACATGGGCAAGTGTCTCCACCAGGTTTTGAACAAAAACTCTCTGCTGTGGTCAGATTAACCAGACTCCCATTTCCAGTATCAGCCAAAGAAGCAGTCTTCGTTTCAGAGCTGCCTAGAGATGATTCCTCTGAAACACAATCCGGTTTGCAAGAAGGTACTACACAGGAGAAACTATCATCTCTGGTCATATCAAGACAGTCATCAGAGACCCTTGCGTTATCTACTGACACATGTCCGAGTTTCTCTCGAGTTTCTACCTCTCAGTTGACAGAGCCAAATGATATTCAAGAGAAGGTATCATTACCCTTTGAAAATAGTACTACTTTGGAGAAGTCACTCAACAGCAGGCCATTTACACCATCCAAGGTGTCAGCGTACGTCTTTGAGAGCTCAACAATAGACAAGGACTTGAGTGAGCCTCCAGATGTATCTGGTACAGCTGGTGAACTGAATTCTGACAAGGAAATAATCAGCTTTGCAATGAAAGATGCATTACCCGATGATCCACCCATACATCTAACCTCGATCACCAACAAGGATGCATCCGATCCTCATTTACAGATGACGAAAGCCCAGTTTCTGGCACAGCTGGCAGTGTCACCTATTACGCAAGACACAAAAAAGGTAATGTAGTTGTTAACTGTCCCATCCCCTGTCAGCTACCACTAAACTAGAGTCTAATTCTGTGAGAAACATTGCTTTTGTGATTGCTGTGCATGTGTTTTTGGTGGGGTTTTTTTCTAAATGATTTTCCCTCTTTCCTCTTTGTTTTAGGCCTCCTCTAATGACTCTGTAGGTGCCACAGCTTCTTGTTCTGCAATCAGCACCAGCTACAAGAAAAGCTTGCAAAAAAATACCCTTGTGGCCCGACTTCGAAGTCATCTCAAAACTCACTTGCAATCTAGAAGAACTGAAACAAATCAAGAACGACACACAGAAATAGAGACCTGCCATGTAAACCCGAAGAAACCTAGATTAGTGAAAGAGGATCCAAACGATAAAGACACAACTACAGGACCTATCCCGATCAGCTTAAAAAACCCAAGAGTGGCTGAAGATATTACATATCTGAAAACATCCGACGCAACTCCCATTAGTCCTAGGAGATCAGGACTATGTAAGCAGTGTGATAGACCCAAGCAGACTGTTGTTAAACCAACTTCTGTCAGTTCAAGGAGATTTTCAGCTACTCATGAATCCACTTCTGTCAGTTCAATGAGATGTAGTTCAAGTAGAGATGGTGTAGGCTCCAAAACAAAAAAAACAAATTATGTGAGTCGAAGGAGGACCAACTCACTTATCCCTAAAACTAAAAAATCTTCTCTCAGTCCAAAGAGGTCTAACTCAACTAAAGAAAGTGATAGCCCTAAAAATAAAAAATCTGCTTCTGTGAGTCCAGGGAGATCTGGCTTAACTAAAGAAAATGCTAACCCTAAAAAGACCAAAAACATTCCTGTGCATCTTAGGAGGGTTAGTTCAGCTAGAGATGGTGCTAGCCCAAAGAAAGGTGTGAGCCCTAAAAGTACAAAAACTACTTCTGTGAGCCCTAAGAGGACTAGTTGGACTAGAAATGATGCTAGCCCTAAAAAGACTAAATCTACTTCTGTTAGTCCTCGGATGTCTAGCTTAAGTAAAAAAGCCACAAGCCCTAAAGTGTCTAGCAATGAGTCAACTTCCCTCTGCCGCAGGAGGTGCACCTTACCTAAAGATGTCTCTATCACTACACAGATTAAAACCGAATCCAATTCCTTCAGTCCTGGATATAGCACAACTTCAGATGTTGGTAGTGCTAAAACCACTGCATGTGAAACTAGTTCTCCAAGTGTTAGGTGGCTTAAATTGGCTAAAGATGGTAACAGTTCTAGAAACACAGGGGGATCCACTCCTGCTAAAAAATCCAGATTAATTCAAGATGATGGTGGTCCTGAAAATAGCTCAAGAGTGGTGAATGCTAAGAAGTTAGCACAAGCAGAAAAAGACAAAACAGTTGCTAAAATAAAAAATTCTAGTCAATCAAATTTGCAGAATGAAGCTAAAATAAGCGAGATGAGAGAGAAACATGCTAGCTGTGATGCTGTGAGAAAATGCACAGCTAGAGCTGTGTGGACTCCTCCAACAATGGTGACCAATGGTAAAACACCTCCTGCAGGTGGAAAGAGGGCTTCACTTTTACCCGCAAAGAAAGAGATAAGTGCACCAAAATCCCAGGATCATACAGTAGTTTACCCCCCCAGTGTTTCTCTCTTCCCCATACCTGTCAGAGCACCACCTGTTGTATCACCGTTACAGCCGTTGTCGGTCATTGGCAGGCGTCTGCTGAAGAACCAGTGTGGGGAGTGTGGTCGTGTCCTCAGCAGCATTGCAGCCCTGGAAAGCCACGTTAGTCTTCACAGAGGTCGCCGACCTTTCTCGTGCACACTTTGTGGTAAGAGCTTCCCAGATTCAAAGGGTCTAAAGCGTCATGGTCGGGTGCACCGCAATGGTAGGATCCATGTTTGCCAGCAGTGCGGAAAAGGCTTTGTCTATAGTTTTGGTCTCACCAAACATCTCCAGATGGTGCACAGCAGGATTAAACCTTTTATCTGCCAGATCTGCAACAAGGGCTTCTTCACAAGACGAGATGTGGAAGCTCACATCCGGATGCACACTGGAGAGAAACCATTCCATTGCAACCTCTGTGAAAAGAAGTTTGCTAGGAGGGTGGAACTAAATGTGCATTTAAGATGGCATAATGGGGAGAAGAGACACTGGTGCCCATTCTGTGGTAAAGGATTTTTAGACTTCAACAACTTGAAAAGGCACAAGTACATTCACACAGGGGAGAAACCACATTCCTGCCCACACTGCCCCAAGCAGTTCACACAGTCAGGCCACTTGAAAAAGCATGTTAGAAATGTACATAAAATCCAATGAGATGGACATCCAAGATGCCTCCCTGTTCCACTGAGGACTTTAATGTCTTATATAATGAGAGGTATAATGTGAGAATACTTGGTGCAAAAGGGATCAGTTGAGGTTTTTTTTGTCATTTAAGTTTTTGTAGAACAAATGCAACTGGAGAACTGCATTGTTTTTCTATGCTGTGTTCATCATAGGATTTCTTTTTATTGTATTTTATGAAGGCTTGAAGGTGTAATTCCACATTAAAGGACAGTGCCCATTTCAAACATGCCTGTTTGTAATGGGCCAATTGCCTGGCATATAATATTGCTGCTTGCAACTTTCTGGAGAACCTCTCATACAAACAACTCAACACTCAACACACTTCTTCTTTGGGTTCCGAACAACAAGGGGTATTGAAATTGATCGATTCTAAGAAGCATCCCGATGCGGACCTGGACGATTCTGCATTGATGTAGTGACAGCACGTAATCAATTATTGCTACGTAACGCAGTCTTTCCCCTACAGTGTTACAGGCCTGGCAGTGCACCAGGCCAACGAGACCCCCTGCTAGGCCCTGCTGTTGTATTTTTTCTCCTTAGGAGGTAGAAGTATATTTGCCAACCCTCCTGATTTTCCCAGGAGACTCCACGTCACTTCGCTCCCCTCTCCAGATGCTCTCCCGGCCTCACATTTCTCCCGTATTTTTCACAATTATAAGCCCTCGACCATGAGCGTAAGAGTGCAGTGGCGTCATGTACCACAAAAAAAAAAACAGTAGAAGAAGATTGTAGTACTGAACTGTGTTGCTGTGAACTGACCAGGTTATCTTATGTTGTGGGTCAAAATGCACAAATGCACACTCTCTGTGGTGCACAGTCCTAACCACTGTGTCCTGTGTTTTACTGAACATCTGTAGCTGGTTAAAGAGTTAACACTGAAAATGCACAGAAATTGTTTTTGTTTTGTTTATCTGAACGTGCCTGAATACAGACTGTGTGCTAGAAGTGTGCACTGTGTGCTAGAAGTGTGCACATCACATGGCTGATCAATAGATCAAAGCAGACAGACAGCGTGGCGCAGTGACAGAGGCAGACAAACAGCCAAGTTTTCCTTTACAGCGTCGGAACAGTAACAGTAAAGTCAGGGTAAAATGATAATTAAAATGTGTTTTGAGTTTGTCACATCACAGAAAGATGTGTTATTAAACACCTGCCCAAATTTGAATGATCAAAAAAATCACCAAGTATGTAAAAGAAGGTCTCAGAATCATTTAAAAATGCACAGTATTCTCTGATCTGAAATGCTTGGGGTGTTTCCGCTGGAGGAGCAGAGGCCACGCCCAATCGCGGGACTATCCTAATGATACTTCTCGCTTTTATACTGCTACATTGTCAGGGGTGGGTTTATGCAGTGGTGATTCTAGACCAATTTTACTAAGGGGGCCAGGCAGGGGCCAAGGGCTTTGTCAAAGGGACACATTCAACCCAGGCAAGAGACAAAGACAAGCATTCAAGCATTCAAAATCTTTAGTTTATATGATAATAAGTCATATAAAGTACTGGAGCACAGTAACAGCATTCTAGTTACAGTTAAGCTTTGTTTGAATCTAAAAAAAATAAAACCAAATAAAACATTCTCGCTGGCTTCAGCAACAAAGCAGTGTTCAAGCCTTTAACATTTTTAGTTCAGTATAAAGTACAATAACAACAAAAATACCATTATTGGTATTTGTTTCAGTAACAATATGGAAAATACAGCACTGGCCCCTGTTGGCCCCTCCCCAGAACCGCCATTGGGGTTATGCTAAGTATAGCTCCATTGTATCATCGAGCAATGGTTTTAGGCCCGGCCAAAAAATCTTATAACAGGAAAATGGTGAAAAAACAATTAACATTCTAACTCCACAATTCAGTACGATATAGTAATGGGTCTTTCTAACATGTTTTCACAATCAGTTTCCAACATTTAGAATGTGTTTTGAAACAAATCTCTGAATTCACTTTACCCTAAATGTTCAGCAGGGAAAGTGACTTCTTCAGACTTCTACAGAAGACTTTCTGTTCAAGTCTCAGTTTCAGTCAGACTAGATAGAATTCTTTTTTGTGGCCTGGTGCCCCAGCATAACTGCCTTGCTTTGATTTCACCCATTCTCTAAATGAAGCCAGGTCCACACCAGTAAGTCATCCCAGGCGGGTGTTTTTTCGTGTGTACCACCAGGCCTAAAAAGAACAGTTCAAGAAAACTTCCTCTTAGCAACCAGGGCAGTATGGTAGCAATGTCACATTGGGTTGTGGGGGAATGGAGTTAGCTGACTGCTTGTATTTACTGATAATAAAGTAGTCATGTGCATTAATATAAAGAAATGAGGATGCAGTGCGTCGTGATATTGAATTGAATTGTGAGACCAGTGAAGGTGCACAGCACACTTTAGAATTGTTATGATTTTTAGATATGAAAAATATTGAATTATCTTGCTACTCATACTAACTATACCCCAAAATAACAAACAAAAGGCACCCAAAGCACTGAAAAAATATGTAGCTCAAAAATATATACTACTTACTTGCTGTGAATTTGTACTTCAGGGGAAAACATACTGTTACATTTCCCTCACAGAGAGGTGTTCCTGCTGATATTGCAGGTCATGGCTTCTCTCACCCTGTTAAACATGTTGCAGACCAGTAAATGTGTGCTCACCTATTTTCTCAGATAACTTAACATGCGCTCTCCTTATTTCTTATTCAGACGCTCAGCGGGTTTTTACCAGCAGCCAAATTATCCACAGAAGTGTTCTCCTCTGTAAAACAAACGGACCCGGTGACTTAAACCAGTAAAAACACTGAATAGAGCAGTTTTGCTGTCAAAAATCTGTTTTTGGGATGCTCCCATCACAGAGGAGTCTGCTTAATATGGAGGTCAATGTTGAAACCTAAATGTTCCTGTGAAGAGCCAGTGTTTAGTTTGTTTTGTCTGTTCTGGGTCACTGTAGAAACATAACGGTGAAAATGGTGATCTCCGTAGATGAGGACTCACTCCTTGTGCAGATATAAATGGCTAACTCCCAAGGTAAAGAAAAAAATATTCTTATTTTCAGTAGATTATACATAAAATACAAATTAAATTTCATTTTTTTAAACTTTGTTTTAAAAACTTTGTTTTAAACTTTGTTTAAAAAAATTACTAACAAATCTACCTTCTACCTTCTTCTAAAGAAAGCAGACTTAATATATTCCATTTCTGCCAGTATGTCCCCCTAAATCCTCCACACTGGAACTTACAATATAATGAATCATTATTTATGAAATGCAGGAATTTTACTGTTTTGAGTACTTCCACTACCACTGCCAATACCAACATTCTCAGTTAGAGAAAGGGTGAAAAGTAAAGCAAGATGGTATTTGCTATGGTTGGCAAATCACTAAATCCAGCCCTGATAAACATACTTGTGTCGTGGTTACTCGCAGTCAGAGAAAGTGGTGCTCTATGTCATAAGCTCAGCCAACATACACTCTGCCCCGTTCCAACCGCTGCACAGAGCCACAGAGCGCTGTTCACCTGTTGGTTTAAAGTTTACATTGAACATGTCCAAATGGTACCAAATTGGAAAATGCATGACCTTGAGTTTCCAGCAATACACCAACTGAGTGTGAAGTTGATTGGATGAGTGGTTCTCGAAATATACGTCAACAGGCAGACAGAAACTCTTTCAACCTTTCTTGCTGATAGCGAGATGAACAGATTAATGAGTGTCATGTCCATGTTTTAAGTATGATGCTGGAGCAAGGGGGTCAACAGCTCTGGGTCAAGGACTGAAGGCAGCACCTCTCAAGCGTTATGTAAATTGTAAATGTGTTAATGAAAGAGCTGTAGAGGCTTTGGAGAGAGCCAGGCAAGCTGTTTCCCTTTACTGTTTCCCTCTGCTCCCAGTCATTATGCAAAGATAAACTAATCATGTCTGGTCTCCAGCTCCAGAATTAAATCACAGCCTCAGGAGTGGAAACTGAGCAATTAAACAAAAAACAAACAAGCACATTTTGCCAATATGTTGAACTTATCTTAGGACTTAGCATTATTCTTATGGACAATGTGTGCTCTTTACAAGGCACAGGAAAGTGGCGAGGTAAATGGTGTTGATTTCTGACACTTCCCATGGTTTGGTTGATAAGAATACACATGTAAAAGTAGCAATGTTTCCTTCATGGTTAATACAAATTTGAGATTAATGACTTATTTTCACCAAATTATGTTTTTTGACTGGCAAGAAGATCACATGATAACCATTAAAACATTGTGCATCTAAACATTTTGAAACAAAATGTAGAGATAAAACACTTGATGCAGTTTATTAAAATAAGGTTTATTGTGTGCACAGCCGCAGGATGTTGTGGGTTTTGTAATGTTGTTTAAAAATGCTAATGTTAATCTGAAACTAACTTCAAGACATTGACATTGACATTTTAAACTGTCACAGTGTGATTTTATAAACAGTGATTCACATATAAATATTATTTAACTTAAAAATGTCAATAATGTGAATACAATTCATATTTTAAGTATTTGTTTATTTCACTGCACTTTTCACTGCCGTTGTTGCAGAAGTTAAGTGTGCTGAATGGCAAATGTCATTGCTCTGATAAATCTGTTCCCCCTGAAAGACAAGGCTGAAGCTTGTTTTCCATTTTCTCAAAGTGCTAACTACATTTAAACGATTGTTATACAAAGCTGACCCCCCTTCTTTTAAGGATTCTAAACCTAATTTAAGATATTGTACATATTTTAAATTTAAATTTTTGATTGCTGTGAAGTCAAGTTTTTTTCCTGGCTGTGTCATTTGAGATAACAAGCAATAAATTTAGAGTTTTCAAACTAACTCCCTGTTGTGCACTTTTGTTTTTGACTCATATTGATGTTATTGTTAAAAGTATTTTGGCAAATCTTGGTCAACTTTGTTATTTTATTAAGTAAGATTATTGTTTAAAAAAGCCTCATAGAATAAATAAGTACTTTTTCCACAATTCATTGCTCAGTATATATCTTACTGTAACAAGTATTGTTGCTAATGCTTGAGAATTAAAAGATGCCACTTAGACTTGCCTTACCAGCTGTGATTAGTTTTAAATCAGTGTAAAATGATGCGCTGCAGCTGATGTGAAAACCAACTGTACCAACAAAAGCACTAGGATTACTGCTGCCGTTTGAGTACAGCCGAAGTGAACAGAACGTTGATAAATAAAAACTTCAATTTGAATTTATTCAAAAAAGTGATGTCAGAAACACTCTTCCTGGAGATTTATCTCTGTAAAAACTGTAGTTGATGAAGCGTGTCCACTACATTTGTTGTAGTATATCATTCCCTCCAGATTCCACTCAGAGAAAGTCCATCAGTACTTAAACTTTAAATGTAATGGCTTTATTTGCAAATGTTAAAAAAAAAAAAACACCAAATCATACTAACTATACAATGTACTACACCATGTTACGTCCTGCACAAAGGCAGCCTCCAGTTGCCTTTGTGCAACAAGTTAGATTTTTATTACAGAATGTTAAGCCTCCATAGAAAGTAATTTCTTGTATGTGCATATTTTTAATGGGTTAATGGGTTTAAATGCTATTTAAAAAGGAGTGATCATGCTTTGGGTTTAGATTATCAGCACCAAAGATTTTTGTCAGCAAAATGGGCACTTAACAACACAAGAAAAATATTCAACCATGCAATCCAACCAAATGTATGTTTATTAATCATAAATATTTAATTGTATACCTTTAAGTTTTACATAATTATCTACTGCCTAATCAGTGGTGAGATGACCATCACTAAAAGAAAGTTCATATTAAATCATTAGGAATGGTAAAGGGTGTATACAATACCTGATGCAGAGTACTGAAATAAAATAGTGAGCAGCCTCTAACCCTAGTCCTTCAGAAGCTTGTTCCAAACACAGCCACCAGCAGGCACAACCACAGTGTCAGTAACAGAGTTAAAGCAGGAGGGCCAGCAGAATGTGCAATGGAATGAAAGCACTTGCCCATGTTTCCAACTTTATTTACAGTTACAAACTCAACAACCTGTGAGCAGCAGGAGGCTGTATAGTTGGCCTGAATGATGGGAGCACTCAAAGAGGTGGTTGTAAGCCATCTTTATTTTCAACTGCTTTTGATTTGTTTTAGTTTTACCAATCTTTTTTAACTGTGTAATGCAGAGTGGGTCTGCTTACCCTTGTTACAACGGAGAATCTCAAAACAACAAAATTGGAGTCGACACCACTGGGCGACTTGGCTTCAACTGTCAGAGTGACATCAGTGCCTGATGGTGTGCTGGCAGGTGGCTTAATGGTTATAGAAGCATTAGCATATTTCCCTGTTGTCAAAGAGAGCCTGTGAGGAATAGAGAAAAAAATACACTTACTGATTACCGGAAGTGTTACTGAAAACAACCCACACATTTGATAATGATTAAAACTTTAACAAGCTAGAGGAGGTTCACACCCATCTTTAGAAACCTAAAGTCACATCTTGCCAATCATGGCCAAGTGGGTGCCAATGTCAGATTGTCATTTTTGGAGAGTTGTGAGAATTATGTGAACTTCATATATTCTAATCCTCACTTGGAGAGAAAAAAGTGTTGGAGCGCTGTTCTTGTGCACTTTGGCTGGGGCTTGTCCTTCTCCACTGTAAGTGTTTCAATGGGCCATGGCATCATGGAAAATTAATGATTACTTTGGACCCCTGTCTTAATCTTCATTGATTTACAGGAATTTGCAGTTTAGCTTTAGAAAGTCTTTCAGGCCTAATGAAACAAGAACATGTGTCTTTTCAATAGATGATACTATTCAGACATTCATGTTTTGTTTTGGGTTTTTTTTACTGCCGAGCCATTATATCATATCTCAATGACAATAATTTGGGTGCATGGTACAGTGGGTAGGAAATATTGGTAAAACATCGACACATGCTCTAAGAGGGAAAGAAATTAGATAACTACATTAAAAGATATGAACCCCTGCTATTAAAATCCCAGAGGTCCTATAAAAACTCATAATAACACCATCATATTTATGATTGGTTATGACACATAATTACTTCCTGCATGTAAAAGTTAAGTAAATGAGATGCGATGAGATACTGTTGTGAAAGGGCAAATCGCCTTATTGCATGTAGTGTACCTGCTTGTGGACGCCCACTGAGTACAGCATAACCTGGGTGAGGTCCCTCGAAGCTTTCAACAAAATCATAGATGAAGGTAATAGTGCTCTGGCCTGGAAACACAATGTGCAAAAACAGAATTAGATTTAGCCACCAGCTGTGTAATAATTTGTGTTCAGTTATTTTGACAACAAAAGCAGATTTAATTTACGTGCATTGGTCACAAGCAGTTGAAATACATACATAACATGCTACTGATAAAAAAAAAAACAGTAAGGCCATAGTTGTATAAAAAGATCAGTACCATTTTCATGTCTATTATGTAAATATGAAGCTACATCCTTCTACAAATAAATTGTGTACATAATTTGAACAGTGCTGCTTCACAGAAAGAGCGTGTGTGATGAACAGAGACTATCTGACCTGTGACTTTAAGTGTATGTGGTTGGTTGGAGTTGATGTTGATCTGCCAAGTTCCTGCCTGGTTGTCATCGTGGAGACGAATTCTCCGCAGGTTGCCTACTGTCTGTATGGTCCCCAGTTACCACTGGCCTCATCGTGGCTCTGGATCACATCTGGAATTTATTGACATCCATTCAGTAGTCATAAATATGCATTACGATGATACTCTCAGCAACAAAAAGGGACATCAAATGAGCTCTCAGCATTTACATTGTCTTATTCTCTCAGTGCACACACTGTACTGTGGATGGTGTGTTAACTGCAGGGCTTGTCAGTGTCAAAGAAATGGACGTCCCTGTGATGTAGATTGTTATGTTTTTCAGAGATTCATCCAACATGAAGCGAGGGGTCTCCTGCCTCCCAGGGCTTCTTGCTCGCTGAAGAACTGTCACCTGAGAGAGGGGAGAACAAGGAGAGCATGATGATTTACCGTGTTATATTTTAAACAGCTTCAACCACTCCTGCCCTGTTACATGCTTCAGATAGCGCAGAACATGCCATGCCAGTAAGCCTGTTCAGACTTCCCAGAGCTGAAGTGGAGGTGTCAAGAATTACGTCTGTAGCCTGAGTTAGCTGCTTGTTCAACACCTGGATGGCCTGGCCTCCAGAGGCCAGAGCCAAGTCC
The DNA here is from genome assembly GCF_008729295.1 of Plectropomus leopardus. NCBI lineage: Eukaryota > Metazoa > Chordata > Actinopteri > Perciformes > Serranidae > Plectropomus > Plectropomus leopardus. The sequence goes on from NC_056466.1 coordinate 37,690,118, forward strand.
TTATAATCCTGGAAGGAGCTGGCTCTGAGGGAACGACGTTGCCTCCTACTGGCCGCGGTCATGAAGAATGACACCTGTTGGGATCATTTCATGTGGAGGTTATATCCCATTTTAATTTAAACAAAGGTTAGACAGAATGAATGAATTTGGGACTTCTTTGGATGTCAATCAGTATTTACCATTGACTTGGAGCTCCTGATGAGAGCAACAACAGTGTCCTTAAGGGCGATGTCTTAGGCTATAGCATCAGTTAAAACAGATGTGGGAGGAGGCAGGGGCACCACTGACAGCCAACTGGAGAAATTATGCAATGAGCATGTCACATATTGAAGCTTTATCAGTGGACTTCAAAATCTAAATAGTATGTTTAAGGTATCCTTCTGCGTCTGCTCTTTACATTCTAGAATGCTGCTACCATGATGTCAACAAATGCATATGGTGTGATAACACTGCATGTGGTTATGTTTAGACAAAAACAGCACATGGTAACCAATGGCAGAACGTCATCAGACACACATGCTGGCATGAATAGTTGGGATTAGGGGAAGGAGGCACATGGTAAGGTGTAGAAAAAAAACATTGCACTCAGACAGAAGCGAACACCGGACAAAGTTCAGGTTTGTCCACTCATCCTTTAGGGCATCCTCAAGCTCCTCATATAATGTAGTTACTGCCAGCTTTTCAAACCAACCCCGTCCTGGGGATGGGACAGGTTCCAACTGGCCATGTTCTCAAGTGACACCACCTGTGTGCGTATCAGCAGATGTGGCAGGTGCTGCCTGGTTGTCAGTGTATAATAACACCACGACTGGTTCTGTTCAGATGCATTCTCAGCTGATGCCATCCAGCTGTGTTTCATGTGAATAAAAAAGGAGGTTGCTATTTGGCATTGTGCTCTTAGACCAAAAGCACTGTCAAATTTTGCGAATTTAGAATTAAGCATGGGGTGATTTATTCTCAATCATCACAGTCTTTAAAGGATCAATAAAAATATCTGTATAAATTTACCCCATACAAACAAGCTAGTTACACAATATCATAGTTTTAGTACCTGAAGTTCAGACAGGCACATCTCTGGAACATCACCCCCTCCTTTTGCTGTGAGCTTGGAGATATCTCTTTTCATCTTGTCAGGGTCTGTTGTCCTGATCATTGGTCCAAAACCTGCATAGAAAGCACAAAAAAAGGGGTCAGTATACACCAAGACTAACCTGTGGCTCAAATCATTTTGGACTGAATGTATGTTTTTGAAATCATTTGTCATCCTACAGAATGACTGCACTGTACAGTATGTCTCACAGCTTTTAGAGTTTTAGAGCCAAACAGCCAATCATTACACACACACACACACACACACACACACACACACACACACACACACACACATATATATAGATATATAATTCTCTGGCATTATGACGCCCCCAGGCGACTACATCCTCTGATTTTTATAATCAGTTCATACTGGGGTCATTGAAGGGCACCAGAATGTACTCGGATGGCTCGTCCTGTGTTCCTTTTTTGCTGTCGCTTGCTCCTTTTATTCGTAAACAACTGCCCTGGCTTCGGCAATGTCATCTGACATACTGCCAGTGGTGTCAATCACAAATCACACGATGGCTGAGCGAGCAATGTCCATCATTCTGTGATAGAAACAGAGAGGGGCAAGAATTAAAGGTCAGGTAAAGCCATTCATTATTCTCAATCCAAAGTGAGAAATCATAAAATACAATTTTCTTCATTTTCTTATCTGAACGTCATACCTGAGAAAGTCATTGTCCCCAGCAGCTAAGTGGATGTCCTGCAGCAGCTGGAGGCTGGCGGCCCTGGCTGCGGTCACAGCATCATTGTGGAGGGTCACGTTGTCTGAGCGCTGCTCATCTTTGCTGATGCCTCTGTGAGGATCTACTGTACTGGTCAGGTCAGCTGCACCTCCGTGGCTACATTTACCTGGTACAGGGCAGAGGTCAAACTAAAACTTAGCTCAAATTGCTATTTATATTGTCAATTGGGTGTGCTTTTACTTTAAATAACTGACGTATAAATGTCAGGTGAGTAATATAGAAGACGTAGCATAATATCTAGATTTCTTACAGGTTTTTTTTTTTTTTTTTTTGATATTTCAGGAAATACAATTATTGGATTTCTTCCTAAGAGTAAATGAGAAAATTGATCCACTCCCATATCTGAGAGAAATAACACCAAAATGCCAAACTTGAAGGTGAAGGACTAGGCTCATCCTGTTTGTTGAAAAACTCACTTTGTTTTAAATATGATCTCTTATATAAATGATAATTCTAGCAAAATTCATATTTGTATCGCCTATTTTAAATTATGTTAAGAAGTAAGTGAATAACTTTTTTGTTTAGTCTGTTTTCCTTCTCTCATGATGTGTTTTTCAAGTCATGTATAATAGCCTCATATATAAACTAGGTGTCAGAGATAACTTCATCCTCTGTGAGGGCATTAAACTCGATGCCCAGGCTCCAGTGGTAACAATATCTGAATGTGGTTTGGAGATATGTTTGTCACTGCTACATTCGGGCTTGGCAGCAGAGAAGATTCCCATGTAGCCTAATTTGAGTTTCTTTTTCTTCAGGATGTTGAGGAGAATGTAGTTGGGGCATGTTTCACTGACACAGTCGCTGCAGGTGGCAGAGTCCACATCTACACAGGCAAAAGGCACACAAGATGTATAATGACTCATCATTGGGTTGATATTTGCTCTGTGGTCTATGTGAGAGCAGTGATAGTCACTATGTCAGAGCTTCTGGTTATCCGAAAATAATGACAACCTAGCAGCTAACCACAATCAATAACTTTCAAAACCCTTTTCCACCAAATATGCTCTGGTTCTTGACCTGGTTCAGGATTTTTGGACCCTTGGTGCTATCTAGAGAACCAGCCAGCTTTTCCACTGGGTTTGAATGGAACAGCTGCACTCAAGGATGTGTCAGCAACACAAGGTGCCACACCATACACAACGCAAGTGAACAGCAGTAATAAGATGGTAAATCACATGGATTATCTGCAGCTTTTGATCTGTTATTACACATATTTGTTTTTGTCCAAAAGACAAGCAGAAACCATTTTTAAAGATAAGAAGATGTACAAGACTATCATGTGAAGACTTCATCCTGTCTTTCCTACCTGTAGAATGTGTCACATGGTCACAGTTTGCATTTCAAGTCAAAGAAAATGATCTATTTCTTGGTTGGAGATGGGAACCAACTTTTTCAATTCTGAACCAATGTATTTTTGGGGGAAAGCTCTGAATGGTTCAAAATCAGTTGCATGAACCTGAATCTATGCTGGTGGAAAGGGAGTTTTCTGTTGCCATGAAAACAGAACAACACACTCTGTTCTTTGGTCCACAGGTCTGTAGTTTTACCTACAGTTACATGAATATACTGTAGTTACTTTATCGCATGTATCTCAACCCACAGAAATATATGCATATTCCTCCATTCCTCCAATGTCTATAACACACACACACACACACACACACCTGCCAGGTTTTCCAGAGGAAGGTCAGGGCGAATGAGGTTGATGTATGGCTCAGTGTATCCCAGCCCCACCCAGTTACTGTGGCTGTAGAAGTCCTGAGAGTGAATGGAAAAAAACACTCTTATAGCTCCTCACAGGCAGAATTACAATTTCATATTAAGTGGTGGGTTAAGTACCTGAAAGCCATACTTGAGTAAAAGTACAGATATCTTACCAGAAAATGATTTTGGTAGAAGTTAAAGTCACCTATCAGAATATTACTTGAGTTAAAGTGTTAAAGTATCTGATATTTACTGTACTTAATTATCAAAAATAATCTGTATATATTCAACGTACTTTAGTAATGAAAGTAAAAGTACGAGTAAATGCTGGTAGTAAAAAAAAAAAAGCAAGAGGTCCAAATTCTGAAAATTATAACGTTAATTTTTTTGTACATCACCTGAAAAATGGAACCTAAATCTCTGAAGAGAAACAAGGTACTCTTCACTACCTAATATATTTAAAGAATGAAATCCAGTGTTTCCTTTCCCATTCCTTCAATCTTCCATCCATCCCTCAATCCCTCTTTTCTTCCTCCATTCCTTCCCTATTTTGTAACTAAGTAATTAAGATGTTTAGGGGAAATGTAGTGGAGTAAGAGTGAAAGTTGATACAGAAGTCTAAAAACTCAAGGTAAGTAAATTCAACCAATTAGACTGCTTATGTATGTTTTTTTTTTTTTTTAATTATTACACAAGATCGAGGGACAGATACATACTTATGTGAAGAACCATAGTAACAATACCACCATGTAAAGACAAAATAAACAATAAATAAGAAGCAATAGGGAAGAAAATTTAAAACAAAGTTAAGTATAAAATAAATATATTAAAAAATAACTGAAGAAATAAAAAAAAGGAAAACGCTCCCCACTGTAGGGCTATAACTGTTAATATTATGTTACTTCAAGGAGGGCAATACAGGAAAAACAGCAGGTTAATATGCACATGCACACAAACATCTGTTCATACCGTATATACAGACACTCATAGCAATATATCATTACATAAGCATATAAAAAATCACATCTACTGCTTTGTGTCCTTATTTTGGATGCTCATATTGACAAATGTTTCTGGAAGATATGTTAGAAGACATATAAGAATCACAGAAGTGAAATCTTACGACAGCCTATTTTAGGGGCGATAAGAGGGAAGAAAATAAGATGGAACAGGGTCATGAGTAAGATTGTTTGACTGATTAGCAACAATCCAAAATGATAACTTTATAGCAGATAGGTGAAGCAGAGTCAAAACCTAGGAGGGCACATTTCCAAAACCACTGGAATGACGTTTGCAAAAATATGTCAAATTTTAGTATAAACATATATAAAAAGTAATAATGGCAGTTAATAGCAATGATTATGGTTTCATTTAATAAGAAAAAGAAAAAGAAAACCCTTTAATTTTCGATATAGTATATTCTGATTTTTTTTCTGTACAAAAGGAATGCACTGTCTGATAAAAGACATTGCTCATTCTACATTTAGAATTATTTTGCTGTAGTTTTTTTATTATTATGGAAAAGTTTTTAGAATTTTAATATTGCATGTCTGAAATGTTTCAAAAACTTCAGAAGCCTTAAGTAACATGAAATACTGTTGCCAACACTTTTAGAATTAAAACATTGAATCTGAAGTTTGAAATACAATCATACCTGGATGTTTCTCAGCTGTGATGATGACGCTCGTGACTCTTCAACACGTGTGATGTGCAGCACAATCACTGTACCTTAGCTCAGTATATAGGGTACATTGTACATGATGGAGGGTGGGGACTTGAAAAGGACCAGGTGTTTGTGTGTTTGTGTGTGTGTGTTTGTGGAGGGTGGCATCCTCATTGTAATTTTCAGTCATACACAGCTGTAATTTCATTTTACTGCATAAGGCTTCCAACATAAAAAAACATGATATCTCATCCATGAAATATGGTCACACCTTGTAATTGAGTGCAATGATGCACACTGAAATAATTACTAATGAGCTTATCCCTAAAATGGCCACATTGTGAATCAAAAGAGTGAAGGCTCAAACAAAGGTGGGGCAAGAAATTATTTCATCCATTCTTTCAGCTACTCATGTTAGAGGTGTAGGACTGAGGGTAACACGGTATCCCCTTGATTTCAACAGAGGAAGGGTTTTCTGCTTTACATTTGGTTTTATTAGGTGCACATACACACTCAAAGACTGGATATGAAATACATTTTCATTTGAAATTTTGCAAGGTTTTTTTTTTTCATTTTCTTCCTTTAAGCCTGACCTGTATCCATGAGAACTTTAAAAACCCAATGCTAACCCCTAACTCTTTCATAATTTCCTTGCCTGTATCCAGGATATACAGGACTTAGACAAAGCTCTGTTGCCGTGGAGCTGCGATGGATCACAGTTTTAACTGTTTTGAGGTCAGAGTCTGATGTTTTCTCAGAACTGTTATCTTTACTGTCAGACTTTAAATCCTAATAACAACATCACAACAATAAATATAAATACTCAAAACGATTAACAAAGTGCAGCATGGGAGACTCCTACAAATGACAGCAATGATCACTAAAATATATAATGTCTCTAAAAAACAACAAACATAAAAAAATTATATCACCTCCTGAAACATGTTCCCACTGTAGCACAGGGACAAATACTTTTCAAGCTTTTTGTTGTGGCAGTCATCTTCTGTGGGTGTGTCAGGATGGGCTCTGAGGCCAGATATCAGCTGACTGACGTGCAGTTGTTATTGTCCTTTGATGTTACTCAAGCTTATCTGCCAGTGTCACATGCAAAGCCACAAATATAATGTGATGAAATGGATGAAATGGTTTAATGGTGAGTGGTGAAACACAACATGATAAATCTGCATCATGTAACATTTGCATTTTTTAAACGTTTTTCATAATGATGACATAACAGCAAAACCATTCTAAATGTAGAATGAGCAGTGTCTTCCTTTTGTACAGAAAAAAATGAATGAACCTATAATCATTGCAATTGACTGCTATTAGTAAGTTTTCTTTTTGAATCAGGTCTTAGTACTGACTGACTCCTCTATATTTCTATGAGTGGAAGAATAAATGTAGTGAAGGACTCTCTCTCTTTCTGTCAACTCTTCCTCTCTGTATTTCCTTTGAACATGCGTGCTCGAGTCCAGGTCCAGCCAGACAGCAGACAGTTTTACTAAGCAGATCAGAAGGTGCAGTTTCATACCACATTCCTGGAACACGCCAGTGCCCTTCCTTAAAAATCTGTCGACGTGTACAGCAAGCAGAAAGCAACAGGCTGAACCTCAACCCACCTGCTTTGCACAAAACACCCATACTCAGGCTGTTGGTGACCTGTTTGCATACCAGAGATCTAAAATATGTTTAAAATATAAAAAATAACTGATGATAACAGTTGTAGATTTGGTGCTGACGAGGAGACCATTATGCATTTATTATGGTATTGTCCTGCTGTTACATGGTTCTGACAGCTGGTGGCAGATTGGCCAGCTGAACGGGCAATCCTTCTACCTTTGTCCCTTCTTAATATAATTTGGAGTTTTCAAGATGATATAATATGTTATTGAACATCATTGTTGTAGTTAGCAAAAAGCTGGCATTAAGAGCTTATATTTTAGTTCTTAAGCATTATTATCGTCAAGACAAGCTTATTATGAAAGGTAAAGAAAAATGTTTATATTGAAATAAACTTGGAGATCTGAGATAATCAGAAACCTGGGTTACAGAAATTTGATTATTTTATCTTATCCATAAAGTAACATTATCTCATTTCTTCTTTTGTCATCTTAGTGAAGAGGGATGTTATTGTGTTTTCATGAAATACACTCATCATGTTGAGGTATGTGGATATGTGTTCTGTATATATGTTTGTGTGTATGTATTAATGTTTATGTGACATTAAAAAATAGTATAAAGCATTTACCTCTAAGACCAATTTAGTTGTTACTGGACATTGTTGTTTCTGTCCTCATCTTTGTGTAAATTACTCCATGTCAAGACATTTTTAAAGACTGTTCGTAAAGCTCTTGACCACTGAAGCAAATTAAAAGTTGCATTACAGGTTCAGCTACTAATTGTTATAAAAAGTAACCGTCTTATTTGCTGGAACTATCATTATGTCTTGACTGTATTTCATGAAGGAAAAAAAAATGATTGCAGCCAGGAGGAGTCTCTTTTGTTTATTAGGGGCAACTTACTTATTATTTTTTTATTTTATACATATATAGACAGGCTGCTAAAGACAGTTTCAAACTTCAAACAACATAACCATTTTAAATGTGTCCTTTTGAATTTACTGTTGGAATGTTTGTTAATGCTCACAAGGAAACTATAATTTATACAATAAATATATACAAGAGGCCATTTTACGTTAGCCCAGGCTTGACTTACTGATAGCCTATCACAGCTTGTTCCACCCTGGCTGCAAAGATACATGACAGAACCCAAACTAGGAGCGCATGTTTGACTGCAGGGGCTGCTCCGGGGTAAAAACTAATGAGAAAATGGTGGGAACATTTTTTTTTCTAGGCAGCAATCTAAAAAAAATAAGTACAGTGTAGAAAAAAAGAGAAAGAGAGAGAGAAAGAGAGAATACATATATAAATTAGTCAATCATAACTCCAGTGCTCCTCTCAGCTCCTTCAACATGTGCATTGTACTTTATGGCCTTTTTGCCTACTCCCTGCTCATCTCACATTGTGGGCTGCTGCATTAGTGCTGTCCATGTTTCCACAATCTGCAGTGTGTGTGTACATGGCATCCTGCATGGCTCTGGTAATCCATGGTGCCGGCCCACTCACTGGTTCGTCTGATGACTGATGCCTCTTATAAATAATAAATAATAAACAGATGGTTATTTTATTGTCTTAATGGAAAACTCAGCCTTTTTTTCTATAAGTGTTTTAATTTGCAGAAAGCTCCTAAACAGACATTTCTGTCTGTGTTGATTTGTTTTTCACTCATAATCACACGTTCAGTGGATTGTTTTATCTTCTTTTTCTGAAAAGAGCCTGGAAAAAACCCTTAGTCCTATTGTTTTTTGCAGCTAATACCTCCCTGTTCTCTGGACTCCATCACTGGATGGACTCCAGGGAATCAGGAGTCAAGTATTTATATTAGAACACAACCTAAACCACTTGTCCAATAGTGAGGACTGGGTTAACCACTGATTTTTTTCTTCTCAAATAAGGTCCTTAGTCTTATCTATATTAAGAATAAGGTGGGCTTCATTACACCGTCTGACAAGTATGTTCACTTCCTCTTGATAAGCTGAGCTATCATCATTTAGTATGTAACCAACTAGATCAGAGTCGTCAGATAATTTTTGTAAGTGGCATGATTAATTCCCATGTCTACAGTCAGATTTGTACAAGGTCAATGAAAACTGAGATAAAACCCTGCCCTGTGGTGCTCCTGTGCTGGTGGTGATGGCATCAGACACAGTGCCCTGGAAACTCACATACTGAGTTACTGATGTTTTTATTTCTATATAGTCTATGCTTTTTAAAGGCCACAAACCATCTTGTTAAATTGAAAAAAAGTGTATGTTGTTTTTTTGTTTTGTTTTTGTTGTTGTTTTTTACATACTCAGAGTTCCTACCTCTATAAAACTTTTAAACAATGCTGTTTAAGGCTGCAGGGATTATGCAATTGTTGGGTGTGTGCAATATGCACTGTGTCTCATGTATGTACATTTTTTTTAATGTGCTATTTGAATTATGTGCTGTTTTGTTCATATATAGTTTGTGTGACTGTGAAGGCATTTATGGGCACAGCATCTGAGTCCAAGACCGATTTCCCTATGGGGACAATCAAGTATATTGCATCGTATCGTATCGTATCGTATCGTATCGTATCGTATCGTATCGTATCGTATCGTATCATATATCCTATCATAATGTATAATATCATATTGCATTGGAACAGTGTGGTTTGTGGTTTCTCCACATCTGTGATCTCCTCTGAAGACGTGCAGCTAACAGGCCCATTTAAAGTTAATGTTTTGAGTCATGTTCACCACCAGATGGTGATAGAGACATTTATGATCCTGCCCTGTTTGGATGTTGTTATTGTAAATGAATGTGGATTATTGACTTATTGTGTGAGCTGCATGGAAGATGTCAGGGACAGGAAGTGTCAGTTTACAGATGCCTACTTTGTGTTGAGGAGATGAATCATCATGGAAACTACAGCCCACTATGAAGTGTCAGGGGAACTAGTCCACACAAGTCCAGCCACACAAGTCCAGCCTTGGCATAATGATCGCTCATGTAGAACAGACAATGGCATACGTATCACAGATATCTCATTTCAGTCTGTTGCTAGTGTCTCTGTCTCAACTGCAAAGTCCCTCCGCCTCTCTGTTGCCCAAATAACAGTGAATTTCAAGTTCGGTCAAATTTGCATTCATGTTCACACACTCCCTCACTTATCAGATACCTCATCTTTACAGGGCGGAGCAAGGGAGGTATGTGTGTGTGTGTGTGTTCTGACTAACAGAACTGGAGGGATGAGTGTCAGTGCAGTAAGAGGAAGAGGACAGAACATTTAGACTCTCTCTTTCTCTGTGAATGTAACCCAACGTGCCCTTCAGACCTCCTTTTGTTCCATGCAGGTATGTTTTTGCTATCATATTTAGCCTAAAAAATTTGGTTCATATCACACAATTCAAATATGGGGATATTAAACCCAGTCATGTGTGATGACTATTTACTTTAAAAGAGGTGCTTGCAGGTAGAGTGATTTACTAAATCCTACAACTCTACAACACAAACAGCTCCATGTTTTGTTTTTTTTTTCAGGTAGAGTAGATTGTGAAGAGATATTGTCTCTGTCACCACCCATCACACTCATAATCTCTGAATATATCTAACATTAGGAATTTGTGATCAAATTGGCTAATATTTAAAGATTGGAAAATGCCATGGATGATGTGTATGCACAGTCTACTGCCAGTTTATAACCAGGTACACCTACTTGAACTTGTATGCAGTCTCATTAAAGAGTCTTGCAATAAATCCTACTGCCATCAAAGGTGTTACATTTTTATATTGTTGTATTTTATAGTGCTGTTGTATTGCATTACTTCATATTAAGAAGTGTTTCTAATATTTACATCAATAAGGGCAGAGTAAATATTAGGTAGGTGTGGTTAATAAAAAACAGTTGATGGCCTCTATTGAACCAAACAGCAGAGCAGTTCATAAGGAGAGCTTATGGTGTCAAACACAAGTAGAAACATGGAGCCATCTGCAATCTTAATATTACAACTTATGATGAGCACTGCTACAAATGTGTATGTGTGCTTATGTCAGCCCACTGAGCCATTAGAGACAAGTCTGTGTTATAAACTATATGATATATAAACTATATCATCTTTTTTTCCTTTATCTTTTTTTTTAGATTATTTTTTGGACTTTAATGCCTTTGTTAGAGTGCAGCTAGAGAGTGACAGGAAAAGGGGAGAGAGAATGGGGATTACACGTAGCAAAAGGCCGCAGGATTGAATGAAAGTGCGGCCACTGCAAAGGACTCAGCTCACATAAGGCGAACACTCCACTCACTGAGAGTTAGTTTAGTTTATGGCAGTCATGCCCTAAGTACAGCCTAGAGCCAATCGTGGCCCCTAATCTGATGCATGTATCAAGCAGGAACTGATGCGTTTTCCTAATTAGACGATAAACAACATTGCTACAGCAAAGAAGCATCGACAGTGAGGACTGCTGCTTGTAGGAGCAGTGAAAGGTTGAATACATTAGACTTGAAGCTGAAACAGTTGCATTTGTCTCATTTGTTTATAATTTTTTTAATAACCCACTTGATGCTCCAAGCAGTTGGCCCCCAGGTATTTTCACTTTATTTAATCTGGCCCCCTCTCAAAAAGTCTGGACACACCTGGCATCCACTTCTAAAAGTTGCATTTGGATAACCAGCAATGCAGAAAAATGTGTGTGTGGAGAGTAAAAATTTCATTGTCATCTGTGTGGGATGGAAAATCTATGGCACAGAAAGCTAAGTAACAGAGCGTGTGACATTGAGTGGCTCACTGTCGAGTCAAGTCAGTTTTATTCATATAGCCCATTATCACAAAACATGGTTTGCCTCAGAGGGCTTTACAGTGTACGACATCCCTCTGCCCTTAGACCCTCACATCACCCAAGGAAAAACTCCCCAAAAAGAACCCCTGTAACAGGGAAAAAAAAGAGGAAGAAACCTCAGGAAGAGCGGTAGAGGATAGTGAGGGATCCCTCTTCCAGGACGGACAGACGAGCAATAGATGTCGTAAATAGCAAATGAAATACAATCATGGCAAAAAAGGAAAGAGAAAGAGAGAGGGGGGGGGGGGGGGGGGGGGGCACAGCAATAATAGAAACAGATGCATGTCATATTACAATAATGGTAGATGTGAAATTAGTAATTGCTTTCTATGATGATGTTGAGAGAGATGATAACAGTCTCATGCATATGTGAAAGGGAGTTGTCCAAGCACAGCATCGGCGCAACCAGGACCAGACCACGATCAGGGCGAGCGGGGGGCACAGAATCAGTACAGCCACAGCACGAGCACAACCAAAGGCAGGGTCGCAGCATCAGCACAGCTCTCACCACGGTCAGGCACAGTCAAGGTTACGGCCAGGATCCAGGGAAACTAGGAAACAAGGGAGCAGGAACGCTCCTGAGAGGCAACAGGATTAGCGTAGTGCAGTTCAACAGACCCAGGCTCTGTAATCGCGAGCCCCAGGTAGTGAGAGTACCACATGGCTATCACAGAGCTAAGCTAAGCTTGCACATGGCAATGCAGTTAACAGACATGCATGATTTCTGATGGCGGCATTGAGAGAAGGAAAGGAGCTCAGCGTATCAGGGGAAGTCCCCCGGCAGGTTAAACCTATGTCAGCCTAACTATGGGCTGGTCCAGGCAGCCTGAGCCAGCCCTGATTATAAGCTTTATCAAAGAGGAAGGTCTTAAGTCTACCCTTAAAAGTTGAAACGGTGTCTGCCTCCCTGACCGAAAATGGAAGATGGTTCCATAGGAGAGGAGCGTGGTAGCTGAAGGCTCTGGTTCCTAACCTACTTTTGGAAATTTTGGGAACCACAAGTAACCCTGTGTTTTCAGAGCGCAGTGATCTTGAGGGTTGGTAAGGAACTATGAGCTGTGACAGATAAGACTGAGCCTGACCATTTAGAGCTTTGTAAGTAAGGAGGAGGATTTTAAAGTCAATCCTGGATTTCACAGGGAGCCAGTGCAGAGAAGCTAAAACAGGAGAAATATGATCCCTTTTCTTGCTTCCCGTTAAAACACGAGCAGCAGCATTCTGCACCAGTTGGAGAGACCTAAGAGATTTGTTGGGGCAACCAAATAATAGGGAATTACAGTAATCCAGCCTAGAGGTGACAAATGCATGTACTAATTTTTCAGCATCTGTTTGGGATAGGATATGTCTAATTTTTGCGATGTTACGCAAGTGAAAGAAAGCCGTCCTTGAAGTTTGTTTTATATGGGAGGCAAAGGATAAATCCTGGTCAAATAAAACTCCGAGGTTCCTTACAGTTGTGCTAGAGGCCAAGGTAATGCCATCTAGAGAAATTAAATTGTTGGAAAAGGAGCTTCTGAGGTGTTTTGGGCCAAGAACAATAACTTCAGTTTTGTCTGAATTCAACATCAGGAAATTATGGCTCATCCAGGCTTTTACATCCTTAAGACATGTTTGAAGTCTAGATAGCTGATCAGTTTGATCTGGTTTCATAGATAGATATAATTGCGTATCATCAGCATAACAATAGAAATTTAAGGAATGTTTTCTAATTATGTTGCCTAGAGGAAGCATATATAAAGTGAAAAGGATTGGTCCAAGCACCGAACCTTGTGGCACTCCAAAGCAGACCTTTGTATGTGCGGAGGGTTGATCATTGATGTGAACAAATTGGGAACGATCTGATAAGTATGACTTAAACCAGGCTCGTGACGTTCCTTTAAGGCCAATTGAGGTTTCAAGTCTGTGCAGTAAGATTTGATGGTCAATGGTGTCAAATGCAGCACTGAGATCTAATAGGATTAAAACAGAGACCAGACCTGTGTCAGAAGCGATAAATAAGTCGTTATTAATTTTTACTAGTGCCGTCTCTGTGGTATGATGAACTCTAAAGCCTGACTGAAAGTCCTCGAATAAACTGTTGTCTCGGAGAAAGTCACAGAGCTGATGAGCAACCACTCTCTCAAGGATTTTAGAAATAAAGGGGAGATTAGATATCGGTCTATAGTTAGCTAAAATCTCAGGATCGAGAGTGGGCTTCTTTAGAAGAGGTTTAATGACAGCTACTTTAAAAGACTGGGGTACATAACCTGTCAATAAAGACGCGTTGATTATATCTAATAAAAAGTTGTCTAATAAAGGTAAAACTTCCTTAAGGAGCTTAGTTGGGATGGGGTCTAGCAGGCATGTTGATGGCTTAGATGCAGAAACCAAAGTATAGAGTTGATGAAGGTCAATGGGGGAGAAATGGTCTAGATAAATTTCGGGCCTTGCTGCCATATTCAGGCACTGTGACCTTCATTCCTCTGTGTGCTATATAAGCTGTTGTTTGTTTCCAAGAAGCATCGCTGCATCAAGCAATATGCTTATTGAAGTTCTCTATTCATCATTTGAAAGGCAGATGTCACATTCACTACTCCAAATGTTTGTCTCTGATTTGACCATATATGCACGTTAGAGTTGAGGGGAAAGCAGTGACGACAGCTTTGAGTCATGGATATGTGCAGACATGGTGCTGGGTTACCTTATATAGGCAGACAGTAAAGGGGGATGTGACTGAGTGTGTGACCACAGCTGGATGCAGGAACACAATGGAAACACGGCATTTGAATAGTCAAATGTCATTCTGAAGTGTTAACTACATATCTCACGTCAGCCATGTTTTAATTCAAAGTGTACCCAGTATAATCAGAACTTCATCACCTGAATCACCTGATAATATGTTCCTCAATGGGAGAAATAAGGAGAGTCTGCAACAAAGACAGAGAAGTGAGAGAGAGCAGTGGAAACCAAAATTTCGTGTCCGGTCACAGACTCTGAACTAACCTCCACTGCTCTCTCACTCGGTCTTACACCATATTTTCTGAGCTGTTCTTTTCTTACAGTCAGACGTTGTTTCATTCTTTTCAGGTCTTCCTTTTTGGTTTGGTTCAGTTTGGGCTGATTTGTGGATTTTCTTACACATTTGCTTCTTCATTATTATCATTTTTCAGGGGAATGTCATGGGCTGGTTTGCTGGCAGATTTGCACACACTGTAACAATGCAAATCTATGGTTATTTGTGCAGTTGGATTTGGCCAGATAGAAACAAAGACAGACATCTCTGTGTTAGCTCTTCTAATCTTAGTTTATATCAGCACAGCAAACAAACTACTGTCAGCAGATGCATTTGCAACTTTTGTCAACTAACTCTGTAGCTTAACCCTTTGAAACCTGGAGTAACATAATTTCTTTTGCTGCTTTTATTTGCCTTTCACAAATATTTAAGTCTTTGTACAATCATCAAATTGCTAGAAATGTGTAGATTGAATTAAAAAAACTGTCTAGGGAAAAAAAGCTGGAGGAAAACTGCATTTAAAATAATAATAAATAAGTATTACATTTTTTTAAAAAGATTATTTTTTGGCATTTTAGCCTTTATTAAATAGGACAGATAGCATGAAAGGGGGAGAGAGAGAGAGGTGACAACATGCAGTAAAGGGCCTTGGGCAGGAGTTGAACCCAAGACTGCTGCCGTGAGGACACTGTCTTCATTCGTAGGGTGCCTGCTTTATCCACACAGCTACCAACACCCTGTGAGAAGTGTTACAATTTTTAAGCACTTTTCGAGGGTCATTTCATTTCTCAGCTTTTTAGGTGATTTTCTCGTACTTGTTCGCTAATTTTGATTCAGTTTTATTTATAAAGGCCATTATCACAATTTGGCTGCTTTACAATATACATCCCTCCATCCTTGGACCCTCAGAGCAACTAAGGAAAAAACATAACATATAACAATAGCAACAGACATTAACATTTATAAATGTGATTTATGATAGCATGTAATAATCCCTGAGCTACCACCTTATCGTGGTGGAGGGGGTTGCGTGTCCCAGTGATCCTAGGAGCTCAGTTGTCGGGGGCTTTATGCCCCTGGTAGAGTCACCCATGGCAAACAGGTCCTAGGGGAGGGACCAGACAAAGTGTAGCTCAACGGACCCCTTATGATGAAAAAGAAGAATGGTTCAGAGTTTCCCTCACCTGGACGCAGGTCACAGGGCCCCCCCGCCCTGGAGCCAGGCCTGGGGGTGGGATTCGATGGCGAGCGCCCAGTGACTGGGCCTTTACCCATGTGGCCCGGCCAGGCACAGCCCAAGGAGCCGACGTGGGACCTTCCCATGGGCCCACCGCCCATAGGAGGGTCCAAAGGGGTCGGGTGCAGTGTGAGTTGGGCGGCAGCCGAAGGTGGGGACCTTGGCGGTCCGATCCACGGCTGCAGAAGCTAGCTCTGGGGATGTGGAATGTCACCTCTCTGGTGGGGATGGAGCCTGAGCTGGTGCGCGAGGTTATAGTCTAGATATAGTCGGCCTCACCTTGACACACAGCATGGGCTCTGGGACCAGTCTTCTCGAGAGGGGTTGGATTCTCTTCCACTCTGGAGTTGCCACTGGTGAGAGGCGCCGGGCAGGGGTGGCTTGCTCCCCAGCTCGGTGCCTGTACGTTGGAGTTTACCCCGGTGAATGAGAGGGTAGCCTCCCTCCGCCTTTGGGTGGGGGGACGGATCCTGACTGTTGTTTGTGCCTATGGTTCAAGCAGCAGTTCAGAGTATCCACCCTTTTTGGAGTCCTTAGAGGGGGTGCTCCTTCTGGGGACTCCCTCATTCTGCTGGGGGACTTCAACGCTCACATTGGCAATGACAGTGAGACCTAGAGGGGGGTGATCTGGAGGAATGACCCCCCAGTCTGAACCAGAGTGGTGTCTTGTTATTGGACTTCTGTGCTCGCCACAGATTGTCCATAACAAACACCATGTTCAAGCATAAGGGTGTCCATATGCGCACTTGGCATCAGGACACCCTAGGCCGCAGTTCGATGATCGACTTTGTAGTCGTATCGTTGGACTTGCGGCCGCATGTCTTGGATACTTGGGTGAAGAGAGGGGCGCAGCTGTCAACTGATCACCACCTGGTGGTGAGTTGGCTCCGATGGTGGGGGAGGATGCCGGTCAGACCTGGCAGACCCAAACGTATTGTTAGGGTCTGCTGGGAATCTCTGGCAGTCTCCCGTCAGATGGAGCTTCAACTCCCACCTCCGGAAGAGCTTTGCCCGGAGTTCCTTAAGGCCCTGGATGTTGTGGAACTGTCGTGGTTGACACGACTCTGCAACATTGTGTGGACATTGGGGTCAGTGCCTCTGGACTGGCAGACCGGGGTGGTGGTTCCTCTTTTTAAGAAGGGGGACCGGAGGGTGTGTTCCAACTACAGGGGGATCACACTCCTCAGCCTATCTTGTAAGGTCTATTCGGGTGTGCTAGAGAGGAGGGTCCGCCGAACAGTCGAACCCCGGATTCAGGAGGAGCAATGCGGTTTTCTCCCCGATCATGGAACGGTGGACCAGTTCTGGACCCTTGGCAGGATCCTTGAGGGTGTATGGGAGTTTGCCCAACCAGTCCACATGTGCTTTGTGGACTTGGAGAAGGCATTCGACTGTGTCCCTCGGGGAGTCCTGTGGGGGGTTCTCTGGGAATATGGGGTTTCGGAGCCCTGATACGGGCTGTCCGTTCCCTGTATGACCGGTGCCAGAGCTTGGTCCGCATTGCTGGCAGTAAGTTGAACTCGTTTCTGGTGAGGGTTGGACTCTATCAGGGCTGCCCTTTGTCACTGATTCTGTTCATATTCTTTTATGGACAGAATTTCTATGCGCAGCTGGTTTGGTGACCTCAGGATTGGGTCTCTGCTCTTTGCAGATGATGTGGTCCTGTTGGCTTCATCAGGCCGTGACCTCCAGCTCTCACTGGATCGGTTCGCAGCTGAGTGTGAAGCGGCCGGGTTGAGAATTAGCACCTCCAAAAATGAGATCCTGCCCCAAGTAAAGGGGTTCAAGTACCGCGGGGTCTTGTTCATGAGTGAGGGAAGGATGGAACGGGAGGTCGACAGGCGGATCGGTGCAGTGTCTGCTAATGCAGACTCTGCAACAATCTGTGGTGGTGAAGAGGGATCTGAGCTGAAAGGCAAAGCTCTCAATTTACTGGTCGATCTTCGTTCCTACCCTCACCTATGGTCACGAGCCTTGGGTAGTGACCGAAAGAACAAGATCGCGGGTACAAGCGGCCGAAATAAGCTTCCTCCGTAGGGTGGCTGGGCTCTCCCTTAGAGATAGGGTGAGAAGCTCGGTCATCCAGGAAGAGCTTGGAATAGAGCCGCTGCTCCTCCGTGTTGAGAAGAGCCAGATGAAAGCCGGATGCCTCCCGGACACCTCCCTGGTGAGGTGTTCAGGGCACGTCCCACCAGTAGGAGACCCCGGGAAAGACCCAGGACATGCTGGAGAGACTATGTCTCTCAGCTGGCCTGGGAACTCCTCGGGAAGAGCTGGACGAAGTGGCTGGGGAGAGGGAAGTCTGGGCTTCCCTGCTCGGGCTGCTGCCCCCACGACCCGACTCCGGATAAGCGGAAGAATGGATGGATGGATGGATGTAATAAACATGCAAATATTATTGTTTATGTATGTGGCAATAACAGCCATATGTGTAAAATAATAGTGGATGTATGACTAATAATAATGGCAGTTTGGTCAGGTTTCAAAGGGTTAAAGCCCTTCACAGCCCACGTTACCCTCCTTAACAGGAGAGCAAGATTTCTTTGTTGCTGTGTGCTTCAGCATAAAAGCTTTTTGTCAGGGAACAGGTCTTTCAGCTATCAAAAAAAAACCAAAAAAAACAGTGCAACACACAGCCAAGTATTAGCCACTGCTGCCAGCTTAGTCATTATTTCCTCAGTCACAAGCAAACTTGAATTATATGGTAGCCCAAGAGGAGAAGTACAAAGCGGTTATCTCAAATACAAGAAACTGATAGAAACATAGATATAAACACTTAACAAAAGCATGCTGGTATCTCCTTGGTTTCTCAAGAATTCCCTGACTGTGTTTCCTATCTGAGCATGTATAGTTGCCTGAGCTGGTATGTGTTAGACCACAAGAACAGGATTTGACATGCTGCTCACTTCATAGGAACTGTTTGGAAACATTTGGGTTTCGAGAGAATGAGGGATAACAGAGAAAAAACTCTCTGGCACGATATGCTGCACACAGCAACTGGTGCGGGAATCAGCTGTCCCTGGAAATGCTCCTCTCCAAGTGCAGCCTGAGGACAGACATTTACTGTCATTATGTAGGTTTAAAAGTTGTAGTGCAGGACTCATGTCTCATATATATCACATGAAATGTCCAGGCACTATAAGGTGAAATCAGGTCATTTGAGATGCTTTTTGGTAAATTAGCAAGAAAACCACCTAAAACTCTGCAGACTTTTAGAACTTGCTGTGGTTCTCTGTTATATTTCTGTGAAGAAAATATGTTAAGTAAAATAACTGAGAGACTTTGGACCTTCAAGCACATCGAGAACCCTGACCTCACTCTGAAGACGTGTTCAGGTATTATGGGTTAGCTGGTAAGCTAAAATGGGGCACGTTCTTTTTTTTAATTTTTGAATGATTAAACGAATCAACAAGTCAATAAATCATAATATAACCTGTGGATATTTATTAAAAAGATTGTCCAACTTTTTTGTCATGCTTTTCATGTTCTTTTGTTGCTTGTTTCCTTGGTGCCATCTCATCTATAAGGGATATGTATGTGTTTAACATGGACTAACAGCATCATATTTAATACTGAATGTTTTTAAGTAAAAATGTCTGAAATGTAACAGGGTGGCAGGCAATAGCTCAAGACATAATTCTATGGTGCCTGGTAGCATAGTATTTTTGTTTTATTTAACCTGAATACATAATGTTCTCACTTAAAACCCTTTCCCTTAGAGAAAAAGTATTGTGAAAATATTTTCATTATAAGTTAAACACTTAATAATGAGCAACACCCTACAACCAGTTTTGTTGTTATGCCCTCATTGCTTTAGTTGTAGTTCTCTTACTACCAACATAAGAAAACCAACATATCACATGGCTTTGGTAAGTTCCTGGACCAGTGGATGTCTGACTCTTTGCTCTGCCCATCCCAGTTATCTCAAACCATTTTCGTGTAATTTAATTTCATTTAAAGCACATTTGTGGCAAAACCTCAAGAACATGTTTGGCCAGTGGCTTTAAAGAACCCGAGATGTAAACCCATATTTATCCAGTTTTACCTGGCTGCACCCTAAGCCTTTGTTGCTCTTATTACTAAAATCCAAATATGTAACCTGAAGATTCTGTTTGATTTGTTTTCTCAGCAGCAGGATAGATTTTTTATTGATCAAAAAAGATTGACAAACAAGTCCATTATACTTCATCCTATTTAGTTATTGTATATGAGGAAAGACAGTGCTGATTTATCTGTTGGTGATATCATCATCATCATCTTCATCATCATCAGCAGCAGTAGCATCATCATCACAAATCTTTTCCACTGAAGACAACATGCATATAGACAAACATCAGCATAGAAGATAAATGAGAATGAACATGTGTGCACCAGAACTCCAAAACCATGACTCTGACACTTATCAGTCTCCATTCTCTTCTTGTTGCTGTCTTTTTCTTTCAGAGCACTGATGTCAAATATGACCCCCACCTCAGACGCTCCAGAGGGTCAGCTGATCTGTCCCCTGCTACAGATGATGAAGGAGCACAGACTCAACAACAACACACAGGCCAATATGGTGGTGGTTTGCATTCATGGTCTGGTTTCCTGCCTGGGGATCTTAGAGAACGCCCTCATTCTCTTTGTAGTGGGCTTTCGCTTGCAGCGCCGCACAGTGGCCTCTGTCTGGGTGCTCAACCTGGCCATGTCGGACTTCCTGGCAACCCTGACGCTGCCCCTCTTCACCTTCTACCTTTACTCCTCACATAGCTGGGAACTCGGCAGCCTACTGTGCAAAACACAAGCTTCCATCTTCTTCTTGAACATGTTTGTATCCGCATTCCTGCTGGCAGCCATTTCTCTGGACCGCTGCCTTCTAGCGGCAAAGCCAGTATGGAGCCAGAATCATCGCTCAGTGGGAGGAGCATGGAAGGTGTGCGTGGTGGGTTGGCTGTGGGCAGCAATTAATACATTACCTTACTTTAAATTCCGTGCAGTGACTGAGAAACTGGATGGAAGGAAACTGTGCTATCATCATTTCGCCTTGTATTTATCCTCTCTAGCGACTCTGGAGAGAGACTGCAAAGTGAGACAGGCAGCAACAGCCATCTCCAAGTTACTACTAGCATTCCTGCTCCCCCTAGTGGTGATTGTAGGGAGCTATATCCAAATTGTTCTCAGCTTGAGGAAGAGGAGCAGGAAGAGGATGCAGAGTGTCAGCAGGCTCACTGACGCACTGATTTTGTCAAACAAAGACGGAGCATCAGGAAATACAACCACAACTACAAAAACCACTAACATCTTTCTCAAGCCTCTGGCCTCGGGGCGATCTTCATCCCTGACACCTACTACTCCCAATAAGACAAGTCCCATTCAGCTGTCCCAGAGCTTCACCAAGATGGTGACATTTGTGATTGCAGCATTTGTACTATGCTGGGCTCCCTATCACATCTTCTGCATAATTGAAGTAACAGCCCAGTACTGGCCCCAACATCTCCACCATGTGGAGGTGGGACTGCCCCTGGCCACAACCTTAGTATTCTTGAATCCTGTGCTGAACCCCATTCTTTACACCTTCAGCTGCCCAAACTTCTGTGTGAAAATAAGACAGAGTCTGGGAGCACTTTTCGATGGTCTGGTAGAGGAAGGAGGGGGGTTACTGATGATGCCAGGCAGAAGTTTAAGAGCTAATGTTAGGCGGAGGAGCAGTCGAGATGTGAGCCTTGCAACACCAGGGTCTCCGAATTCCCCCCATCAATCACCTGATAGCCAACCACCCTTCAAACTGCCTTCACCCTCTGAAGGCCTCAAAGACACTCACATAGAAAAAACCAGTGAGGAATCACAAGATGAGGTGGAGCATAGCTGACATGCTAAATTTTTGCCTTTTTGTTGGATTAAGTGGAATCAAGACAGAAATATCTTGATGTACATGTAGGCCTAATTAAACGAAACACCCATCTTTTCCAAAACACAGGTAGAATAGGCATTAGTGGTATAGTATGGATGGTAGTAGTATCATAGGCTCAGTAGGTTCATGGTATTCCCTGTCATGGTGGCATCAGGCTCGAGGGACTGCACTGTCAATCTGTCTCTCTCAGAATTAAATATTTTAACAGTTATTGGATGGCAATTGTTACAAACATTCATGGTTACCAGAGGGTGAATCTGATTGACTTTGGTGATCCTCAGACTTTTCATCTAGCGCCATCATCAGCTCAAATTTTGTCCAGTAATCTACTTTGGTTTATGACCAAATACCTGCAGAACCGTTGACTTTCCCATCAGTCTCAGCAGTAGTTGTGTTTTGTGCTAATTAACAAATGTTAAAATGCTTAGACACTGAACTAGCAACTAGCATTATCCCCGTGTGACTGTTAGCATGTTGCACCACTGTTCATGGGGA
This sequence comes from Plectropomus leopardus, assembly GCF_008729295.1. Lineage (NCBI taxonomy): Eukaryota > Metazoa > Chordata > Actinopteri > Perciformes > Serranidae > Plectropomus > Plectropomus leopardus. The sequence goes on from NC_056466.1 coordinate 37,712,365, forward strand.
AGAGGGTGATCTCCTGACTTTTCCTCTGGTGCTAGCATGAGGTTGACTTTAGTGGCATTATGTCAGATGTTTCAATAACTCTTACATGTTAGGTGTTTCTTGGGTTAGCCAGGGAATGTGGTATAGAAACTAATATCACCCTTCAGGATAAATTGTAATATCTTTCTATGGAGCACTATCATCAGGTCCATATAGTAATTTGTCTAACACAAATGACGTAATCCTGAGCTGTAATTCACATTATACCTGCAAAACATCAGTAAGTTAACATTGTTGGCATTTAGCTCAAAGCAGTGCTGTTCCTACAGTGAGTGCAGCCCCACTGAGCCATTTGGCTGTAGATTGTCGTCTTTATGTTTTGATTACATATTTAGGAACCATCACCAATATTTGCATTTCAACTTAAATGTTATCATAAAGTGGTTTACACAGCACTGAATGGCCTCACGTATGCCATGAATGATTTTTTTTGTTTGCATGACTTTGGTATTGAAGTAAAAAAACATTTAGATATTAACTTCAATCCAGTCACTTTTCCAGTTAAAGGTTTTACTTAAAGACCTTTCAGTGAAGTCTGCTGACAAGTTATCATCTTGTGCCCTGAAGTACCTCAACTTTTCCCTTCTCGTAAATGGTAAATATAAGCAGAAAAGTAGGTGAAACAATTTATCAAACAGAACTTGGGGTCACTCAATGAATAAAAATATAAAAAAAGAAAACAAATACATTTTCTCTTCACCAAAACTTGTTTAGTATTTCAAATGTAATTCAAATGAAACATGATAAATAAGAATTGTAAACAAAAGGCCAAAGCTTTTTACTGTATGGGCTCACATGACTAAAACTTTGCTTTCTATATTATGTGCTGCAGGTTTCAGCAACCAGAGAGCAGTAAAGCACTGATTACATACAGACGTGAAATTTTAAGTAGGATTATGCTTTTCAGGTTTTGTAATCCAGGTGCACTTCAAATCTGAACTCCTGCACGTCTGTCCACCTCTCAGAGTGATTGGATTTGATCGTATCTGCTATCCATTTTGATTGACTGTGTCATCACTGCCATTGTAGCTGTCTGGTTCCATCACACTCAATCAGACACACCCACGCACACACGAGCTAAGGTGTAATGTAGGCCACAGCAGTGGGATTACCATGGAGGTACTTGTAATTTGGAGAGACTGAAGAATCCAAAATATAAAGACAGAGCAGGATTAAATCTAATAAAGCAGACTGACATACAAAGCTGCTTCCTCTCAGCCATTCATTTCCAGCAGATTATTTTTCTCTCTTCCTTTGTGACCCCCCCAATGCACACACACACACACACACACACACACACAAACACACCATCCATACCATATAACTGTAGCAGTGCCTCTTATGATGAAACAAATGAATATGTTTACAGATAATTAAAAGTGACAAAGAAACAGAAATGAAAAAAGAGGAAAGAGGGACAATTAAAAAAGAAAAGTTTTGCCACATGCAACCTACATACATGCCACTAAACTATTTTACAGTTAGCAAAAACAAGAATGTGTTCAAAAAGCTTTGTGGGGATTAGGTTAGGCTAAATATTGATGGGAGAGCAGTTGCCTTTTCTTTTGTTTTCTCACCTCAAACTTACATTCTGTTTTGGTTGCTGCTCCCAAGCTTTATTGCAAAATAGGGAAAACACATAAATGATAATCCTAATCAGCCAGTATTGCAGTACCAGTAGTTAAACCAGTAGTCAAGCCAATATTTCAGTTTTGATAAACACAGAATATACTGCATCTCTATAAATATATGTGATCGCAAATTATCTCTACAAAGTCTTATCTCGCTTAAAAATAAAGGATGCCAAGTGAGCTCATGACATAATCAGTTCACTGTGACAGCTTGTCCAACTGACTCACTTGGAGGTAGTATAAACCCTAATTTAGCAGCTCTTCTTCAAATAATAATACTATTTTAAGACAATGATTGTTCCATTAAGATAATGTGGTATAAATATGGGTAAATAGTCATAGATTGTTTTCATTTTGCCTCTTTGAGTTACTAATGATGAAATGAGATAAACCCCTTTAATTTGTATTTTGATAAGTTAGAGGGACGGTCTATGACACAGGGTCGATCTCATGAAAATATTGATAACACTGGGGAGAGTCCTGCTTTTTAGAAAAATTAAACATGAGGTTTCACCTTCCTTCCTACTCCAGTTATTTTTATAAAAGGGACTACTGGAAAGCAGAATGAAAATGATGTAAATCAAAGCTTCATTCACTTTGAAATCTATAAAGAAGCAGTCATTTTCTCTGAGATCATCAACAGAAACAATAACAACTCACCTGTGTTATTTGCTTCAGTGGACAGGTGAACCAACCTTCTGGTTCCAATATCTTCTTTTTTAAAAACAAGGTTCAAGGTGTCAGACATGCAATTAATTCTTCAATGCCAAAAATATTAAGTAGGCATTGACATACCAAACTGCATGTTTGGTATGTCACAATTTAAATTATCTGCTTACTACCATAAAAAATGCCAGAGTCAGAGGGATCATGTCAAAGCAAGCTGTATGGCAACTTAAGGTTTAGAATGGCACTGCAGGGTCCAGTAGCAGTCTGCATCAGGCAGGACCATCAGCATCGCTCTGAGAAATCTACGAGACAAGAAAGCACAAAGGCTCCAGAGAAGAAGCTGCACTAAGAGGACATACATTTTTGCAGAGAGAGAGAAGAAGCTCATGTTATTCATAATCTATTGTGTCTTCACCAAAGTCTGATTTCCAGATTATGGCATGGGACAGTGGCATAAGGTAGTTACAACGGGCCTCAGTGTACACTATAATGATGGGCCCTCATGCATGCTATCTTGCACATATGTATATTATCCATTATCATCATGTTTTTGGTCATTAATCAGTGTAAGATCTACTCCGATTGAAGGTTAAAAGTTACATCTTGTGTTTCCTATTTCCTTAATACTTTCTGATTTAGTGCAATTATGTTATCTAACTACTAAAATGAGCATAGTAATCACTATAACTGAACCACCTATATCTAGGTAAAGAGATAAGCTATGTTGCTATAAATATGTTAAGATTTTACATTTTCTGAAGTAAAGAGTGTTTTATTTTTTATTTTCCTTTCACCTTAGAATGAGTTGATTGATTTTTAATTTTGGTTTTTAAACCTTGTTTAAAAAATGACCAATAAATGTACCTTCTACCTTAATGTTAACAGATTGTGTTGCTAATTTTTATCTTAGTGTAACCAGTTCAAGAGAACTCTGGTCTGCCTGAAAATAGGAGTCTCGATCCGCTTCCTAGTGAACGCTGGTGCAGTTCGTTTGTGGTGTGAATAAAAACGAACCAACCACAGGACTTTATTATAGGAGAAATGATGAACTGAATCAATAATAAATCCATCTGCTTATCATGAAATATTTCCGTGATCTCCTGAGGAAGGCCAACGCCGCCGCTACGTGCACGCACAGCAGCGCAGCAGTGCAGCAGTGCAGGTGCGATCAGCAGATGCCTCTGCTGAGTGAAGTTTTTCAAAAGTGAAGCTTATTAAAACAAAAGGACAGGAATGTCTAAGTGGCTTCTTTGTCATCAGTGTCACTGCAGAGCTCACTCAGAAGCCTTCGTATAATGACCTGATTAACAATCTCTCAGCAGGTGATGCAGATGTGTGTCTCTGTAGAGCCTCCAGCAGCTGCTGAAAAATGACTGTTTTATAGTTCTTCTGTGGTGGAACATATATGCAGAGTTTATGAAGTTTTGTGATTTGTCTTTTATAATGTGTGAGCATAATAATGAAGCAATTATGATCTGTCAGCAGAACCTCATGTTTACTCCTCTTGGTTTGTTTGACAAGGTGCAGTGTGAATGCAAACCAAACCAAGTTAAATTCCAACAATGTTGCAGTTTCACATTCTCCCATCTCCCACCATCAGGTGTGAAAACGACCAGTTACAGATCAGATTTTTTTGTAACCTCAGTCTGAACAGTCATGTGAACACGATGACTTTCACTTCACTTTAGAGCAACATCCGACTATAAAATGAAGAAAACTCAGCCCAAGCATCTGTCTGTCTGTCTGCATCCATTTCTCTATTTAACGGGTTATCCAATCAATCTGAAATTGCACATGGCCATTGAGAATTGCCATAATTGCCTTTGTCTCATTCACCCATCCATAGTGCTCGTTTTATGTAGAAATACTTCATAAACTTCTCTTTCTCTTCACTCTTCTTCTACTCATCATCTGTTTCCACATTCGCCTGCTTTCACTGCAAAATAACATAAAAAGTCAAACCATAAAAAGTGTCATCAGTCTCAACAGTGTCATTTATAGAATCTCTGAAGAGACATAAAAATAATGATATAGATGCAGTTAAGATAAGAGGTAAACAAAATCTCAGCTACAAAAAAGGCAGAATCCAGTGACAAAGAGCAGGAGGACAGAGCCTGAGAGGTTATATAAAGCTCTGTGGAAAACAGTTGGTGCAGATGAGATAAGGAAAGAACAAAAGAGAGTATTAAAGTATTGCTTTAAAAGGCTTTAATGCACTGCTACAGCACTTAACTGACAGATGCTGACCAGAGAATTAAAGCAGTCAGTGACTCACCATCAGGCACAATTACAAATGATGGACAGTCACCCCTACTGTATATATATATATATATATATATATACATACATATATATATATATGTGTTAAAGACACTAATTTTTTGATGTGCGATTACGCACGTACATTATAACCCCTGGGCCACCCCATAGTTTGGGAAATCAGAAAGCGATGCAGAGGTTAAGTGGGTAAGTTATGGATGTCAGCAGAAATTAACCTCCGTGTGCAGAAATGCAGAAAGAAAGGGGTTTTTAAATGACAAGTTCTGCTATAAAGCCTGGCTTGATGGTTCTCTCATGACCAAGAAGTTATTTGCATTTGCTGTCGATGTGAAGTGAGTGACCACCGGAGTACACTGAGTCTCAAATACCACTTACTGGCCAAGCACACAACTGATGAACAGAGCCCTCCTCCCCCTTGCCATAGGCAGACTGCACTGGATAGTTTGCAGTGGACCTGCACTTTCTGCAGGTAGCCAGACAGTGGTAAACTGAACATAAAGTCAGCGCACTAACCACTGACAGCGCACGCTACATGATTGCAGTGGCCAGACAGCTCATGTTCCAGTACGTACCATACGTCGCACACAGCCTCCAACAAGCCATCACAGTTTCTCTACAGAAATATGCTCAAGTTTCTCTTTTAGCATATTTTTTGAGCATGCAGTACCTTTGAGGTTATTCTGGAGAATATTCTGGAGAGTAATTGTCATTTTTCCAGATTGTTGCAATAATAAAATACATACATCTACATGTATATTGGTTCCACTCCCATAACCCAACGTATCATGCATGACAAAACGTTGTATCTGTTACTTACAAACAGTTTCATATTGAACAGTGTTTCTGTAGAAAGTTTAAACTGGAATAAATTTCATTAATATGTCAGAAGGTTCATTGATCATCTTTGACTCTGTTAGAAGGGGATATGCACGTTAGCAGTTTTTAGTTTTTTTCGTATGTTTTTAATAAACAGTAATATTACCTTTATCTTGCAAATCCAACTTCCATGACATGCTATATGAGAATACCATCATGCAAGGGTCTCACGTATTCCTGGTATTCTGCAAGGACCATTTTACATCCAGGAGAAGCCCTCATGCTTCTGAAACCACCTTCTTTTCATACTTTCTTCTGACTTGCGCCCCATATTTGCATCTATATCTGTGAACAGCACATAAAAAAACAATAAAAAAAAAATATTTTCTATTATTATTATTATTATTACTATACTATATATACTATATACTATACTATACTATACTATTACTATAACAAAGTAAATAAAAATACTGACAATTATGTCTTGTGTGTCTCTGAGTAGCGTGTGGCCGTAATCAAGCTTTTGGATGGTTGCAGAGGGTTCGTCTTTGTCTTGTTTAAGCTTAGAGGCAGTTATGTGTCCAGCTCTTTATCGATACCAAATCCTGCATGCACCCTGGCCTCCAGTTGCCTTCTCTACAGCCTGGAACTAAGAAAGGGTAAGCTCTCCTCACTACAAATTCTGGTCTCCAAGTTTTTTAGAGGGCAGCTGCAGAATCTGTGGTGTTCCATTTTCAAGAACTGTTTAAGGCAGCAATGTAAGATGTAGGGACAAATTCCTTTATTGAGTCTCCGTAGCCATCAGTGAAGCACTCCTTGGACAATTTCTGCTTAAGGAGGGGCAGCTGTGGCTCAGCTGTTAGAGCGGTTCATCCGCTAATCCAGAGATTGGTGGTTTGATCCCCGTCTCCTCCAGTCAACATATTGAAGTATCCTTGGGCAAGACACTGAACCCCACATTGCTCATGATGGTTGTTCCATTGGTGTGTGTGAGATTGTGTATGAATGGTTAAAAGCTGAGTAGCAGGTGGCACCTTGTATGGTAGCCTCAAGCACTGGTGTGTGAATATGACTAGTGTGAAAGCACTTTTAGTGGTCATATTTTTAGAAAGTGCGATACAGGTGAAGGTCTATTTACCAAAAAAACTATGTTTCATGATAAAATGTACATCTTTGCAACTTTTTTATATAAACAGGATTGTAGCTTTGTTTTTTTCTTATCTAGAACCCAGTATTTTATTATATAGTTGCTTATTTTTAGTATACTGATTTTTCAACCACAAGGGTTTTTTGCCAGACCAAGTTGTAGAAGTGCTTCAACTGTAAATTGGTGAGAAATTGGTGCTTGCAGCAGTGAGCCACTATGCACAGTACAAGATCATTAAACAAAAGCAGCTAATTATCATTTAATCTATTACTTACTGTGTAGTTAAGTGCACCCTCAGTAGATCCCATTCCGCCTGCCTACCTTTCAGCTCTTGCACCACTGAACCCTTCCCTCCTCTTTTTGTTTTCTTTTGCTAGACATTCTACATAATCAATTTTTTTATGTAGTCTTAAATTCTTCATACACCTTAATGAACATGTTCTAGGAATGGATTTTTTTCCAGAATGCTGAACGTGCTGTGTTGTGTGTGTGGGCCTGTGTACATGCACTACACAAGCCAATATGGTGAATGTACTATACAATGGGAAGCACTATAAAGCGCAGAGGATTTAGGACGAGCTGACATCAGCATCAGAACAGACGAGATCAGAGAGGGTAAATAAAGGATTATTGGAGATGTCACATACATGGACAGAAAATCGTGTGAGGCTCCAAAAAGACAAGATGGTAAATGGACTGTAATTGTATAGCACATTTCTTGTCTTTGCGACCACTCAAAGCGCTTTCACATTACAGAGGGCACCGTACAAGGTGCCACCTAAAGGTGGATGCTTTGACATGTTGCCCAGAGGAGCCGGGGATCAAACCGCCGACTTTCCGATTAGAGGTTGACCCACCCACCCAAGATGTGTGTCCAAGTGACACATCACTTTTGGTATTGAATGAACTTCCTTGAGCCTAAATGTGTGTACCTGAATAAAGTTACACGTGCGTGTCATAGCAATATTTACAGGGAGAGAGAACAAGAGGAGAGGTGGACAGAGGCTGACAGATGAAAACATGAGTGATGGATGCGGATACATGAGGACAGATCAAAGAGGGAGAGAGAGGGATGAGAGAAGGAGGAGCGACAACAGTGGGAGATGTGCATCAGATTATCAACCAGTGTCAGACGCTCTAGAGACAGATTAAGAGGAGGAGTGGACAAGAGCGTGACAAGAGGAGAGACAGCGAGAAAGAGGATGTCTCTGTAAATGCAAGCTAGGCAGCAAAGATGACTGACGTGAAAAGCGTATCATCCGTGGAGGTTCCAGAGGGGAAGTTAATAAAGAAGGTCAGTGGATGTACATGCCAAAATATGACTTTGCGGTGTCCTAAATCCTGCCAGTGGTGCTCATGATACGAGCCAACGTGATAAACTGTGGTGATCCAGGGTTTGTCTTCTGAGGCCCGGCCAAGAGGGACACATTATTTACTTTGTATTCATTCAGTTATTCATTCATTCATAACCTCTGCTCCCTGAATAATCATCTCTCACTCAGTTATCTTTCTCTTGCTTTTTCTTGACTAACAACTTTCCCCATTTCATGTTCTTGTCGTTCACGGTTCTCAAGGGTTCCATCAAGAAGAAGATTGAATCATTACGGCGATGGAGTTCAGCAAGTATAAAGAGGCCTCCAAAGCCCAAGGCCAAGACCTTGAGCCTGTCTTCCCCTGTGGGAGAGCCAGAAGATGTCTGGCTTCAAGAGGGAGACCGGAGAAAGCTGCGACCCATCGTGGACTCCGTCTTTGGACAGGTAGGACATTTAACATGGCATTACATATAGCAGGTGTCCTTGTGTAAGTGACCCTCTAACAAAGGCATGTCTGTGTCTACTGTGTTGTTGATGAATTTGCATAAACAAACTCAGTCAGGCAAAATGACTCAATAAATGACTGAGTGAACATCCACAGTCTCTGAAGAGGAGTGAGGGCGGCTCTCTGCCTATCATGCTTTTGGGGTTTTCACCTTTTCTTTATTGTTTTGTATAGAAATTTTGTTCTTGTAAAAAAGTAAGTAATAAAGCCCAAAGTCCAAGCCAAAGGGAGCTCTCTCTGCCTCAGAAGGCACTGCTCCTAAGCTGCCTGAAACAACTCGTTTGAGTTTCAGTGTTTACACCTGTAACATGGTGACATCGCGATGTAACAGAATAGAATGTGCATAGAGAGAGCCAGCCGACCAATCAGAGAAGACTGGGCTTTTCAGGAGGCGGGACATAAGCTCAGACAGACTGTTTCAGACAGCGGTGCTGCAGCAGTAAGAGACACATGATGTGTTTTTTGAACATTAAGGAATGTAAACCTATTCTAGTAGACCCCCCCAAATACAAATATGATCCCAAAATGAACATAATAGTGTCTCTTTAAATGGCTATGAGCACGCTTAGCCTGTTGTCATCCCCATGTTGTCAAATACAGCAGCTTGGCTAGTGGCCACCCTTTCAGTGTCTGTCTGAGACTAGTTGCCTTTTAACAAACTTCAATGTACACCCAGTTGTGGTGATGACTTAGTTTAAAGATCAAGGAGACAGGGCAGACAGAGGAGACCAGGGAGACTGCCAACCATATCCCAAGTGAAATATCACAGTTTTTTAAACTGCTTTATTCAGTTAACAATATGTAATTACTCACTTAAGTCATGTAACAAACTTGCACATTTTAACCCAAACAATGATCTGTTTTCCAAACCTAACCAAGTAGTTTTGGTGCCTAAGCCTGAGGTAGTTTTGATGATAAAACTTATGTTTTCTATGAACATGGAGGTTTATTTTGAAAAGACACTTTACATGGAATGAGCAGAAATTAAGATGCTATCCCTGAGCGACCCAAAGTGATGCTTGCGGGGGCATGTTGGGTTTAGCAGCTGCATACTTTTTGTTAGGGGTTGGCTGCAGTTGGCAAGACGTAACTGCTACCAGCTTGAGGGAAGGTGTTTGTGCTTTCTGGGGGAAGTTCCATCTTTGGTGTGGTTTGGTGTGGCACAGGCATCTAAACAAAGGATAGAAATGCAAATCAATAGGTTGATCTGACATGGTCAAAAGTGACTATGGAAAAATCGGATTTGAGTACCATAGTTTAAAATGTACAGCCCCAGACCAAGCTGCTGTTTATGTCACAGTGGGAGTAAACACGTACTGGTACATAGGATGAAGTAAGAACCTTTGTTTGCTCTGTGAATAAAACATTGCCACCTTTGTCTTAATTTAAAGGTATCCTGTGGTGTTGTTAATTACTATTAGGGATGGAGCAATGTTTACAACAGTGGGTCCCTGAAACATCACAAGCAGATGCAAGAAGGATACCTAAAGGATAATATGTAAACACGTAAATCCGCTAATGAAGCTGCCATATATGACAGCTTGGATTAAGAACATATTGACTATATGCTTTAATTTGTTGTTCTTCTCCTTCTCCTCCTCTCTAGTGGTCATCTCTTTGGGCTCTCTTCTCCATACTTTATTCTTTACCTTTCCCTGCTGTTTGAAAAACACCATCTGAGGGGCAACTTATTGATGATTTTTTGTAACATTTTACAAATCGGGGGGCTAATTTCAGTGTTTTTAAGTTGAAGTCATGGACACATTCTTAGCCTGGTGGACTGCTGCTTCATCTTAGTTATGTTACCATTACCTGTCTTTGGAGCCCAAGGATTAACACTGTCAATGTTGTCATCGTTGGCACTGCCATTAGACCTTTTGAGTTCTTCCAGCAGTCCATCATGCTTGTATGCCATCAACTCAACATCATTAATGCATGGGTGTGTATGGTAGTGAGAGAATATGGCAGGTATAAAATACAATAATATAGTTATCGTGCAGTTTAAAAAAATGAATGATCATTTGATTTAATAAAAGCCTTGATTTAAAGAACTCAGCCATCCAACACTTTTCAAGGAGTTTGGAAGCATATTGTACACAGACTGATAACCTCAGTTATGTTAACAAGCAATAAGTTAACAAGTGTGTCACATGACGTAGGTCACATGATTTATGTGACATGTCTACATAATGTACTGTCCTATAGGTAGACTTGTGAAGACCTCTAATTGGTGTCCCACGTAAAAGATAAAAATAAAAGAAGAAATACTTAAAAGAAAATTAAAGAGACTTAAGATGCTTCACTGATGTTAAACTACTGTTAGTGGCCATAGGATGGCAGGGACTGCCTTTATTCATTGCATTTCTAAGTACCTAGTATAAACTGCGAACAGTGAAATCGGAAACAATTTATAATATACTATCTGCATCTGCCTTTCATAACATGAAATAAAAAAAAACCTACAATAAGGACGAGTGTATCTGTAGTTATAAAAAAAATGTAGTACAAAACTTTTTTTGCAGATCAATGCAGAAGACATCCAAGCAAATCGGAAGGAGCATAAAGCAGGATAAATGACAAACACAGCTGTTCGAATTTGCACTGTACTGTTTTATTTGCACTGTTCTTTCTATTGTAAATTTCTAAATTTCTTCTATTGTAAATTTGTAAATTTCTATTTCATATTTCTTTTATATTTGCTACACGTTAGGCATTCTGTGGACAGCAAAGTAAGAATTTCATTGTACAGGGAACATGTTTCCATACTGTGCATATGACAATAAACACTTTGAATCTTGAATCTTGAATCTTGAAACATGACCATGGTCCCTGTCAGCCATTTAATAGACTGCCCCCCCAACTCTGTGAGGTTATCTTATATCCCTTAGTGTGATTGGGAACATGTTTCTGTAACTCACTGATTTGGCTGCCTGCTTTCTAATGAGTTGAGACTGGCTGGTTCAACACCTGAAAGAAAAAGGTGACAACCAGTGTTGGGGAAGTTACTCAAAAAAAGTAATTAGTTACTTAATACTAGTTACTTCTGTAAATTGTAATGAAATTACTTTACTAGTTACTGCATTTGAAAAGTAACTTCACTACTTATTACTTTACTTTCCCATTTCTTAATTTACCGAGTAGATACAGGACAGCAGTTGAAAGGAGCCTGTCGCCTGGGCATAGAGTGCATTTCACTCGAATATTTTTGTCCTTTCGAGCTATAAACTGAAAGTAGTGGGAATATCGCCACTGGCCGAACCCCCCAGTCTCCGTCTCCATTTCCCTCTCTCCTGTTCATACCGGCAGCAACGTCACTCGCCCCTCTCTATGCAGCACGCGTCGCGCACGCACACAGACAGCAGCCGCAGCACGCACATAATTCCTGCGCCACTTCAACAGACAGACACAGCACAGGCAAACACGGCCTAGGTAACGCAGGAAAGCGCGTTCCTGTAGTCTAGTACAGTAGTGTAGTTACCGATATTTTTAGAGTAATGCGTTACTTTACTTCGTTACCCCAAAAAGTAATATCGTTACAGTAATTCGTTACTTTGTAACTCGTTACCCCCAACACTGGTGACAACTATGCTCAAATTGTTTAAAGTGTATGAACACTTTAAACAATTTGAGCATAGTTGTCACCTTTTTCTTTACCATGAGTAAAAGGGTGACTTTATCTAATATTTGCCCAATATTAAACTAGACTACTTGCCTTTCTTGGAGAAAAATGCGATTAAAAAAGTCACCTTCTGATGTCACATTCAGCCTTTTTTTTTGGTGTGTCTCTTTTTCTGGCACCTGGTGATTTTGGTTGGAACTGGAGTTAGTAACTACTATTTCCCATCATCCCTGGCTGCAAATGTGTGAATCTTGGAATATAGAAGAAATGTCCTGCCTTACTTTGCCTCTGATTGGCTCACCCTGACATTCTTACCCTAACCCTAACCAATCCCACTCCTCTTGCCTAAACCTAACCAGTCCAACTAAAGAAGGCAATGAGGAGGCTATTTGCCACTCATAGAATAGAATAGAATAGAATAGAATATTCCTTTATTGATCCCCCATTGGGGGAAATTCCAAATGTTACAGCAGCATGAAAAAAGAAAAGTGAAATGTAACAAAGAAAATAACAATAACAAATAACAATAAATAAGTAATAAAATAAGTATGTACATAGAGGAAATAAGGTATGTACACATAATAATAAGTAAGTAATAGAATAGTATGTACACAAAAGATGGATTTAGAGAATAGTACAAAAATTTGTTGTGCAAATTACTCTGGGATGAATTTTGGATGAAGCCAGTTTTGTTCCCATCAGCCAGTGAGAGTAGGGGAGGCTATGCTAACCTAGGATTAACAAATTTGATTCCTGGCTGTATTTATAGCAGCATACTAACATACTACCTACTACATACTCAGTCTGTATGCAGTGCAGATTACCTAAGTAGTAAGCAAGACAGTCATGTCATATTCATCAGCGTGAAATAAAACAGTATTGGAGTGCAAAATCTTACAAGACAAACAACAAAATGTAGAAACACTGGACATGATTTACAAACACTAAACGTAGGCCAAAACTGTAATTTAAAAAAATAATAGTATTATTAATATGACGTAAGTATAGAGTGAGTCGTTTTTTTTACCATTTAGTTGGATGATGAAGAAACAACTCTGAAAATCTCACATAAAACACTTAAAATGAAGACATTTTCTGCTACTAAAGACTGGAAAAATAATGAATGAGTGATTATGCCTGTCTGAATGTTGAATTTATAATCACAGAAGCCAGTTAACAGTGTGGAAATTTTTTCTCATAAATGACAATCTTTGGTTTTTATTTCCAGTTTTCATCACACATCACTGAGCTGACGTGATGGAATCAGAGTGTTAAATCAACCACACTGTCAGATATAAGCTCTGAAAAAACAAAAAGCACAATTAAAATGCATTTAAGAGACAATGCACCTGTCTGTGATTAGTGTTGAAAATGATGTCGCCTTTTTTTGGAGCTCTGTTTTGAAAGCAGAGTGGAAATATAAAGTCTGGAACGATTAAATAATTCCACTACTCTATAAACGCATAAACTCTTTCTACGTGTCATCCAGGACTTTTGTCTTGTTGGGATTGTTAAAGCAATGTGACAAACACAAAGATTTACCTAAGAAAATGCATTTCATAAATGCATTTGAAAGTTTTTTTGTTATTGAGCCTCTTTGTCACTGTCTCCTTCATAGTCTCTGCCCCATTGACACAGAGCTGTGCACTTGAAGAGGGCTATTTTTTTTGCATTTGAAATGCAGACTGCAACCTGTCCTGCAGCCAAGGATGGAGCAGCTGCCTGTGGAAGTGTTGTCGAAGTGATCTTATTCACCTCAAGTGCTTGTCCCAAACAGTATCTTTCTTAGTAGACTAGTCTTTTGCGGTCCTACACCAGCACTTCCTCAGTTGGAAGGATTTCCTCCATTCCTCTTTCTTTCTTTGTGAATAACCCAAGATGAGCTTGATCAATGTTGGCTGCTGGTGAGATTTAAAAGGGAATGGACCTCATCTGGAATGCTTTTTGGTATCTTTAACAGAGCAATGGATGACTGCCATGTCATCACCGTTCCATTTCTTCTGATTGTTTTTGCAGATCAATGCAGAAGACATCCAAGCGAATTGGAAGGAGCATAAAGCAGGATAAATGACAAACATGACTGTGGTCCCTGTCAGCCATTTAATAGACCGCCCCCCCAACTCTGTGAGGTTATCTTATATCCCTTAGTGTGATTGGGAACATGTTTCTGTAACTCACTGATTTGGTTGCCTGTTTTCTAATGAGTTGAGACTAGCTGGTTCAACACCTGAATGCCTGCCTGGCAAACCCTTTAGAATGTTATCAGCTTATTATCACTACCATTATCCTTCAGATGGAGCAAACTGCACATACCAGAGGGCCAGAAGCTGCATATCCAAACGTTGTGAAATTATCAGTTTCATTACATTGCACTTTAAGTTTTGTTAGGTTAGGAGCCAAAATTACGAGGTCAAGATCATGGTTTGGCTTAAGATATGTACCTTCTTTTTAAAGGGGCTGTATTCTGTGTTTTGGGGTTTTCCCTTTTTTTTTATTATTTCGTGTAGCATTTTTGTTCTTGTAAAAGGTCTCCTTGGTCACAATGTAGCAAATAGATTAGAATGTGCATAGAAAGAGCCATCTGACCAATCAGAGCTGACTGGACTTCTCGGGAGGTGGGACATAAGCTCAGACAGAGGTACTGCAGCAGAGGGCAGTATGAGACACATGACGTGTTTTTTGAACAATAAAGCATGTATGATCCCAAAAATAAGCCCCTTTAAAGGTCCCCTCTAAAGATTACTTGTAGGTCTTTTTTGTCAGTCAGTATGAAAAGGGTAGAGACGGGATGACATGCAGCACCAAATGGCAACGGGTTAGAGTTGAACCTTTAGCCACTGTGGCGAGCACATAGCCTTTGTACATGTGGCACCCGCTTTACCAAGTGAGCTATTGAGTTGCCCCAAGATCAGAATTTTTGTGACGTGACCTATATGTAGGAGGTGAAGTAGAGCCATACAAAGTCAAATCAATGCTGACAAATCAATGCTGCTGATGATGAACAGTTATTTTTTGGGGTTGATAACGTTGAAGCAGGTGACCTGACTAGAAAGTAAAGAGAATTGTACATATACCTCAGGTGCCTGGAGATTATGCTGTTGGACTAGGTCTTTTTTAGTCACCACAATTTTAATGAATATCTAATTTTATATTCTGCAACAACAGACTGCTCTGTTTGAAGATTTATTGCCATATATTTTACCTCACAACCAGAGAGATCCTTGCATATGCAAAATAATTAGCGGAATTTAATAGAAATGTAAACTTGTGATAAAGCCAGTAAGGTTTGGGATTTGTCTTAAAGTCTTTAAGCCACAGGAACAGGTATGTCATATATAGAGCTTAAAATGGAAACACATCCTAAAAATTAGTCCATTTTATGAAGTATAATAAAAAAAAACATTAGCAAAAAATCTTTAGTGGTGTTGCTTTAACCAAATCAAATCAGATGTTTGTTTGGTTTTTTATTGTTTTTTTTTTGCCAACCTGGATTTATGAAATTTAAGGAGATTGTGTTTTTTGCAGACTTTAACTTTACAAAAAAATAGGAAGAGTCCTAGTAATTTAGAGTTTTTGAAAATTAAACTCATCAGGAAACTGTCCATCTTTGTCAGCAAAGGCATAGCCTACAAGACTTTCCTTTGCTGAAAGTCAGTATTTGTAGGTGATGCATGAAAAACAATCACAATCAAAAAACAAGGGCAGCTTTAGCAGGCAGATTTAAAAACAGGTTACTAGAACTATTACCACAGCTGAACTCTTAGCAGCAACAGCTGTGTGCTATACTCATGGATGCAGATAACGGATGGCAATAAAGGACATGCATCTCCAACGACTTTGCGACTTTCCATCCCTACATTGTATTTTAGTGGAAAATCTCTAATCCATATGACCTACAGGACCTCAGAGAAACTATAGCTTTTAGGTCACATGAAAATCTGGACAGGTGCAAAAGGCATTATCCTCCTTTTGGGAATGGGTAAGTGGGCGAGAATCAGAGCGGGAATGTGGGGCAATCCAGACAGCCATATGTAGGTTGCAGTCTGTAAAATGATGTCAGGTTAAACTGAAATCCTCCACTGAGTGAACCAGCACATTTCCTTTATATGAACCATTCTGTCTAATTGGATGACGGTTTCATGAAGCGATATACAGTATAAAGCATTTTTTACATGTGCCCTAGTCACTGCAGTTTGTCCCAAACTGTTGGCCCTTGTCAACCCTTGATTTATTGGTGTTGTTGTTTTGTGTTCCGGCTGGTTCAGCATGTTGAATTGGCAACAGTGGAGCCCATAGGTAAATTAAATCTCTCTAAACCAGAATCTTCATAGTAGCTGGTGATTTTAATCAAACATCAGTCAGGGGACAAGGAGGAATACATCATCGCCAGAGCACAACTGAGATCTGGCACCAAGGAGGCTAAGAGGAGACATCAGCAGAGACTGGATAGAGACCTCAACAGCAACAGCACTAAAAATATGTGGCAGGGTATTCAAAATATCACAGGCTACCAAAGCAGGAGTGCCCCCATCATATGTGAGGCCACGCTGCCAGATGAGCTGAACACATTTTAAGCTCGCTTTAAACTCCTCAATAAGGACTCGGCTGTGAAGTATACTCCGCCTCCAGAGGACTGGCCACTCTTAGTGACCACAGCAGATGTGAGCAAACTCCTGCAGAGGTGAATATAAACAAGTCCGCCGGCCCCGACAACATTCCTGGACGTGTACGAACATTTTTAACATCTCACTCTCACAAGAGACTGTTCCCTCCTGCCTCAAGACAGCCATCATCATCCCTGTTCCTAAAAAGTCTGCTGTGTCTAGTGTTAATGACTACCCCCTTACCTCCATCCTGATGAAGTGCTTTGAGTAACTAGTTCTCCAGCACATCAAAGACAACATCCCTGCCAGCCTGGACCCTCCCCAGTATGCTTTCAGAGCCAACAGATCCACAGAGGATGCCATATCTACTGCTCTTCACTCAGTCTTCACTCACTTGGAGAATAAAAACAGCTACATCAGGATGCTGTTTTTTACTTCAGCTCAGCATCCAAGACAAGGCTTCAGTACAACACTCTGCACCTGGATACTGGACTTCCTCACATGTAGACCCCTGAGAGTTCGAATTGGCAGTCACACCACCATTAGTGCTCAACACCAGAGCCCTCCAGGACTGTGTGCTCAGCCCCCTCCTGTTCATACTGTACACCCATGACTGCACTCCCAGATATCAGGAGAACTCTATTTCGAAGTATGCGGACGACACCACCATCATTCATTGTATTACAAAAAAACGATGAGAATTCATACCGGGAGGAAATCAACAATCTTGCAGAGTGGCGCACAGAGAACAACCTACTGCTCAACGTCAGTAAAACCAAGGAGCTGATTGTTGATTTTAAAAGAAAGAGGCAAAGACACACACTATGTCTACATCAGCGGAGCTGAGATGGAGCAGGTGAACAGTTATAGGTTCCTTGGACTTACTATCACTGAGAACCTATCTTTATCATCACACATCACCATCCAGATGAAAAGGCTCTCCTTCCTATGGAAAGTTAGGAAGGCTAAATTTCAGAGCAACATCTTGTTTCATTTCTACAGAGGAGCAATAGAAAGCATACTGACTGGAAACATCACAAACTGGCCTGGTTCGTGGACAGCCCAGGATAGGAGGGCTCTACAGCGGATGATTAAACTGCGCAGAACATCGCTGGTTTTTATCTACAGAGCATCTAGAATAGGTAATCTTGCAGCTCTTTTAGACTTTCCAAATGTTATTGATAGTTTACATCTTGATAGTGATAGAAACCGTTTTGTGGTGTTTTGACGCTTACGAAAAATCATTTAAGGATTTACAGATGTCTCTTTTCCGATGTATGTCAATGGGGAAAAGTCTTTCTGGGCCAGTCTGCATCACGTGACCAACCCGGGTGGTGTAATTCTACTTTTGGCCACTATGTAAAATTTGGGGCTTGGATGCACTGTGAATGACATCACAATCAAGACCTGCTGCTGACTGGTTGGTGGTAATGTGAATCCTTGACAAACAATTTTGTTGTCGATCCGGGGACAACACTTACTTATTGATATTAGATAGTGCCGAGGTCTAGGCCTCAAGTCCAAAATTGCCTCTTTTTTCAGTTCTGCGCTGGTGTTTAGAAACTCCTGAGATAAATATCTTGCTCATTACATTCTAAATGCTCCACGTGGTCCACCATCCAGTCACTATGTCCGTCTGTCTGTCTGTCTGTGCATGGGCGCTGCCTGGCCTGGGCATTCAGGGTTGTAGCCCTGAATCTTTATTTTATATTATTCCGTAGCAGTTAATTGTGACTAAAGAAAACAGCAAAGCTTTAACTGTGTATCTTAAATGAACAGAGACAAAACAATTGAATTTCTAATCTGGTGCTCATGGTTTCTGTAAAATGAACTGAACCGTTTAATTATGGAAAATGTAACTGAGCTTAAGATGTGTAACATTTCCATTATGACAAAACTATAATGTTTATATTTTGATGTCCAATGCTAAGCCACTTAACTCAAGCTGGGTCCCTGGCTCCAAGTGGGTTTTTAGAGGCTGGAATATTTTGTAAGCCAAGATATTGTTTGCTCGATATCAGAAAAAAAAACAGCTTACCTGGACCCTGCCTTGTTACTACAAGCTTTTCTTTTATAATTTCAGTGAGACATAGAGGGATGGAGCTGAGTGGGACCACGGTGTTGACAAGTGTTTGCTGCCAGCTTGTCATCATGTCTTTCCAAGCTTTACATTTGTATTGGATTGGCACCCAGAACATGTCCGGATAAGTGGTAGACAATGGATGCTGATAATAAGAAGTTATTATGTGAGCTCTTGACATCACTTTTGTGTTGTTTCTCTTAAACATGTGAATCAATCAGTGGTTTCAGTCTTTGTCTGTGAGCAGTGGACCACATCAGTGTGACAACTCAAAACAATCTACAGCTTGATCCCAGCTCAGTTCATCTCCAACTTGATCCCTGTCCTAATCTCACAGATGTCTTAGCAGATGTATGTGGATGGC
The DNA here is from genome assembly GCF_008729295.1 of Plectropomus leopardus. Taxonomy (NCBI): domain Eukaryota; kingdom Metazoa; phylum Chordata; class Actinopteri; order Perciformes; family Serranidae; genus Plectropomus; species Plectropomus leopardus. The sequence continues at coordinate 37,731,435 of NC_056466.1, forward strand.
ACAGGGTATACTGATGAAGAAGTGAAGAGATGAGCATTTTATATTTCTGTTAAGGCTTTGACGTCACACAGGCTCAGTATACTGGGTAAGTGTGGTATTAACTGTCTGTACAGGACTGGGATTATCGTACCATCCTTGTGGGAAATGCAATTTGTAACCATTTGATGACACTGATACTATCTGTGCAGGCTCACACTGATGGACCGTTGCAATATGATTATGTCTGCAAAGCGACCCTCATTCATTTAGAGTATGGTTGGTTGATCAGCATACTTTAATATGTAGGTCACCCTGTTTGTCTCATATGAACTGATTTACAGCAGTTGTGTTAATGTGTGTTTGTGTCTTTGTATGGAAGCATCCAAATACACATAGACGCACCACATCTCAGCCAAAATGTTTGACCTGACCTACACCAAAGCTGTCAGCATGGCATGGCATGCAGAAATCCTGACTTTTGGAGTGTGTCCATCATGTTGTCCACTGCCCCGGCACTGGATTTTCTCTTGGCCTATACTTGTCTCTCAGGCATCTGCTTTACTAGCTGTTGTCGAGGGATAGAGCAAAAATTGTCACCCAGCTGCTCTGTTTTGGGTTTAATGGCTGAAAGCTTTGCGATCACACCGAGCTGTTGACCCACACACGCGTGTGTGCGCGCGCACACACACACACACACACACACACACACACACAAAGCAAGTTAATAATTGCTTAGCTTTTTTTCTGTGTGTGCATGTGCTTTGTTGCATGTGTGTCCTCACTTAGAACCTCAGCCATTACTACAGGTCTATAAAGAATAATGAAATTAATCTGAAACATTCTGTGCATGTCTTTCAAACATATGATGGGAAACAGTGTAAGAAAAAAAGAAAACAGTACATGACCGGGGTTTCCATTTGTTAATCTTGTGGGTGTCCAGCTGGATCAGTGGGCTAAGGCACACACTGTTATATAACTGAGACACTTCGGAGTCAAATCCTCTGTCGCAAGTCATCTTATCACTCTTTGCCCTCTCTACTTAATAGATTTTCAGTGGAGTTTTTTAAATTCCCCCATAGAAAGGTCAGACTGTAGGCTCAGCTGGAGAATAATGTCTGCTGGGATTCAGTGATAGATTGAGCCATCGCTCCTTCAAACAGGTTTTCCCATTCAACATTTCTCTACTCACTACTCCACTTTCTGCTGAATGTGCTGATCAAAAACACTCAAATGTCTCTGTAAGTAAAATGAGTGGCCTGTGATAACAACGCATGAGGCTGACATCTAGAGGTGGTGGACAAGCATTACAGCTGAGCACAAATCTGTCTTTGCAACAGCATTACACTATGCTTTGCTGCACTCTTCCGGTAATAAAGTGGCAGTGGCAGTACAGAGTATTGGCTACTCCTGGATAAATGTTTTAGGGGTTCTTTCCTGCAAAAGTACCCCATGCAAAAGTGTATGTAGATCTGTTTTCTGTTATCTCAATTCACAAGTAATTTATAGTGTAACTGCCTGGTTATGTATGAAGCCAGAAGAAAAGGTTCAGAATGAGAATAGTAATTAGGAGAGATCTGCACTGGAAAGGAGGTAGTATTTAATGGAGAAATAGAAATATATATAGAAAAAAAGGGGGTGAAACATTTCATTTCATTTTCATTATTGAAAATGCAGTTTGAGCAAATTTTGTTGAACAGCTCTTTCTATAACAGTTTCCAGTCCCCATCAACAGTAAAAATAAATTGTTCTGGTGGTGGGGGAGCAAAGCAATATCTTATAAAGTAAACAAACACTGGTCCTAAAATAATAGAAAAAAATCATAGCTCGATAAGTTGTATTTTGGCCACATTAAAACAGTTTATAAAGTGGTTGTATTGTGATAAAAAAAAATCATAGTAATTGTAATTGAGCTAAACAGTGAATTAAATAGTGAAAAAAGTTAATAGAGGAGAATAGAATAGAATTGAAATTGAATTAAATTTACTTGATTAAAAGATTAACAGTTTAGTTTTGCTTTTTGCTAGTTTTTTCAGACCATTTCAGAATGAAAAAAGCAAAGGAGAATGAACGATGACAGACAAGCGAAGGATAGAAAAAACGAAAAAAATTTTCTAAATGCTTCTAATACTGCTAAATGTCTAACCTTACATTACCATTTCTTAGGGTCAGAGCCACAAAGAATGGAGTGCGCCCAATAATAGCACCATGATTTGCGCAGAATTAGCAGTCTGCCCCGTTTTAACACTCTAAAAGAATTCACACTAAGTATAAGTCAAGGCCAACATAGTTTGACAGCCGAGCACAGTTTGCCCTCCTTTTGCGTTTAATCAAGTAAGTGGATCTTTCCCCAGTGTTTCAGGCTTTTATCCATATTTCACAACACAGACTGGTCATAATGAAAACTGCGGAGAGCACAGCCTGTTGCAAAGTGTCAGTTTGTTGCCAACAGCTGGCTGTGTGTTGCAGCTGGCTGCAGCATCTCACAGCAGCTGACACTATACTGCACATGTGTCTCTAAAATGAGACCTAGGCCGCGCACTTTTACACACAGTGCCACGGCTGCATCATTAAGAGGATCGGCCAGGATTTGATGGTAATAAATCTTTATTATTCTGCTTCACATCCACACAGGTTAACTGTCGCACACAGATCCCAGGTTTATACGCTGACATTGTTTGTAATAAGACAGCCCTTGATGAATCTTATCAGAACTGATCATGTCAAAATCCGATACGTTTATTTTGAGCATATTAAATACACGGGTCTTAATGGCATTAAATTGCACCACTGTAACTGCCTGGGCAGCCCCTGGTCTTTGTGAATTAGATTATATTTGCTACAAGGCTTATTTGCATTGGAAGGGGGCAATTTTGTGCCAAATTTTTGAATATTTCCCAATTTACATGCATGCAAATGGCACAGACGCACCCTGGACGCTGTCTGCATGAAAATGCAGTTTGCATGTGTTTCACCCTTTGTGTGTGTTTTGTGGATTGCATCTGATCAGATCTTTCTCTCTCATTTGCACAGGTTTAGTGGCTGCAAAAGCAGTGCAATCCTTTTGTGGATTTGACCCTCATTGTGCAAATGCATACAAAGAAAATATCACAGGTTTTGGATATGGTGGTGGAAAAAAAAAACCCCAAACACTATAATAATCCCCCAAAATGGACACAGAACACTGGAAAAATCAGGCCCAAGAACAAACACAAGAGAGAACCAGAGTAACAGGTTAGTATCACTCTTACAGTAGGGTGAAAGAGACAATGAAGAAGAGAACCAGCCTTAGTGTTCCAGCTGCTCTCCAGAGTTCACTAAACTACTGCGCCAATAACCTTCAAGCTCCCCCTGCCCCCACCACACTGACAATCACTCCTTAAACATCCCTTTAAATCCTGAGTAAATTGTTAATAAAAAGACAAAAAATGTAAATCAAATCACTCGTTTTTATGGAATATAGAACTCTGACCATGGAATCAAACATCAGACATTCCCTCTTTAAAGAGATAACTTTAAAGTTGCCCGGCAGCAAGTGACGCCTTAAATTATCACATTATGTGAAGTGCAGGGAGACTACATTATATGTTATTCAGGGTTAGTTCCTACCGACAAAGCAATCTGATTTGTCGAGAGGCATTCCATGATGTACAGTACAGTAGCACTGGGACTTTTTACTCTTCATGTATCACTACGCTTTACACCTGTTCTAAACCTTAATTAGGCCTCCATTAATGGTCAGTAGTTGTCTCATGTTACTGTAGACTGTAGTATAACAGACTGTTGTATATTGTGTGTCCCTCTTGAGTTGCCATAGGGCAGGAAAAAAAGTTGTGGGGTGGGGGGCATCCCCTGTTTTCACAGCCCATGCATGCGTGGGAGTTTTGGTCAAGGAAAATAAACGGACAGCGGTTGATGTTGGAGCTGTCACACTTCAACAGACGCTGAGGGATTTTCCGTGTATGTGTGGTACGTGTGCTGTTGTTTTTAACATAGCTCAGTATACCTGGCATGGTACTTAAGAGACTTTGCATGACCATGAACATGGGGACGAAGACCCTTTTAAACCCAGTACGAGGATGTTTGACAGACGTTTGCCTGGCAGGAACTCTAAGGTTGACGTACCCTCTCCCTTCACTGTTGGCGGGAGCCAGAGTTTCCTTAGCTAGTTGAGGCGGCTGGAGGCGGCTTTCTACTCACCACGGCAGCTCAGGAGGGACACATAATATACAAGAGTCTGCTATAGTGAACAGACTCGCAGATAAATGCCCCCCAAAAAAGATTAAATAAAAAAAACAAATTATAATCCACTCTGTCACTACTCACTGTTAACTAATAAATCACACTTGTTGAAATGGTATATAAAAATAATGTCACAGTCGAGGTTGTGATGTTGGGCTCTTTATTATCATGGCTGTGATTATCTTTTACTGAATGCTGTGATGATATACAATACAGCAGCACTCCCTCTCGTATGATATTGTTTAATTAATGTATGTAACTGTGGTCTAAAGTGAAGAAAAGTAGCCTGATAGAAACTTGTGGAACCCTGGCACTCAGCTGTGTCCAGTGTTTTAGTGTTGCCATCTCTGCGGGGAATAACAACTTCCAGTGCACCCACAAGTTTTTCTTGGCTCACCTCAATACAATTAAAAAAAAAACACACTGAAAGAATTGAATGAAGCCATCAGAATCTCCATACTAGTTGTTGATTTTAATCAACTCATCCTTCAACTCCAAAGATGTAGCAGGGTCAAGGACATGTAATGTAATGTCTTTTTTAAAATATGTTTAAAAAATGACTAATCTAATCTAATCTACCTTCTACCTTCTCAGTAATCCTGTTGATGCTCGCAGTAACTTGAGGAGCTAGCTGTGTTGATTAGCCATAGCCACCTGAGCCGCCATCTTGCACCTTGCTATCACCTTGTCTGTTCCTCAGATTTCTTTGCAGTTTGCTTGCTTTTACAGACAGGCCCATATTTCCTTCTTTGCCACCACTTTCAATAAATATAAAAGAGTAAGACAGAGATAAAAAAAAAAAAAGACTCTGTGACCTCATCTACCGCCAGTTCTAGTATTTTCATTTGATGCTACTATATACCTCTACACTACTACATTTCAGATAAAATAATGCACAAGGATACTTCTACATGTTGACTGGAGAAAGAGGATTTAACCACTGACCTTCTGTTCAGCAGACAACCTGCTCTTTCACCTGAGCCACCGCAGCCTTATTAGAAAAGTAATGGCAAAGTCTTAATAACACATTGATCTGACAAATAAAAAATACAATTAAAAAAACTTGAATTAAATTTTCCAAATCCTACTTTTCATGTCTAATATGGAAATTTTAACTGACGAGTATTACACAGAACAGTCATAACAATATGATGGGGAGTTTACATTATACATTTACACACATTAACTGTACTTATACAGTGTTTTTGGTTAGTTATCATATGTTTTAAAACCAGAAATGCAACCATTTCAAACAAAAAAAAAGAATGTATTAAATTTGAATCCAATTAATTCTATCACAGTTATACAGCTTATGCACCAAAGTACCCGCTGCTTCTTCACACTTCCAACAGTTGCTACTATTTATCAACTCAAGCTGTGATAATTTCTTTGGAATTCAGTCACTCAGATTTCTAAAAAGAGTGAGTTGTGATATTGGTGAGTATTTATGCCAGTAAGAAAATTATTTGTTTCCAATCTTTTTTTCCAAAATTAACACAGGAAAATAATTTCCAAACTCATAGATAAGGTGCATAAGCTTCCCAACTCAGTTTTCAAAATCTTGGTGCTCTACCCTTAATGACAGCATCTGTAAAATAATTCTTGAATCCTGGTTTAAGTGTTAGCTTTAATTTCAATATTTGCCCTTATGTTTAAGTCCTAAAATTCTCTCATTCTTACAGCCTCTTTCCAACATAGTACTATCTTGAGGTTACATATTAATTTCCTTCCAATTCCATCTGTTCTACTCCTTCTCTCTGTTATTGTATATAAAAGGAGCTTAGTAATAAATATTCTTCTTCTTTTACTCTCCACATTTCAAACCTCTACTCCCATGGCCTCCACTGTAAACATAACTCTTTCCCTCTAATCTGAAATGCCAAGGATTAAACAGGCAGCCAACTCTTCATCCATAATTCTACCAACCCCCCACCCTCTCTCTCTCTCTCTCTCTCTCTCTCTCTCACACACACACATACACACATACACACATACACACATACACACACACACACACACACACACACACACGGGGGGGGGGGGGGGGGGGGGGGGGGGGGGGGGGCGATTAGATTACGTTGGTCCAAATTCAAGGGATCACTTGTGGTGAGAGGGGGTTACAGATAAATAGGAGGGGAACATGTGTGTGTGTGAGAGAGACCGGGAGAAAGGGCAAATTCAAGGGATCACTTGTGGTGAGAGGGGGTTACAGATAAATAGGAGGGGAACATGTGTGTGTGTGAGAGAGACCGAGAGACAGAGAGAGAGAGAGAGAGAGAGAGAGAGAGAGAGAGAGAGAGAGAGAGAGAGAGAATGATCAAATCATGCAATCACAGCCAGAATCTGGCAGCAGCAGGTTGTTTCAGGCCAGATATGACCTGTCTCTCCACCCCACCCTGTCAATCTCCAGCACCCTGCTGCTATTCCATAATATCCACACGTCTCAAAGCTCATCATGATCGCCTCCAACAACCTATAGGAATTTAGGAATTAATGCCTACCTTGTCTCTAACTTAACCAATGGGACCTTGGATTGTGGCACGTGCACTGACAGGAGTCCTCATTTGCGTTCAGTAGTAGGGTGCAGGTGGAAACATTTGCCATCGTCTCGCTGGGTGTGACCCATGGAATGCACTGGATTTAGTATCGATTTTGAACTTAGATGTGACATTTGAGCAGAGACGGCGAGAAAGAGGAAAAGAGAAGAGACACGGGAGAAGTGTAGGAACAAACGAGGAGGAAAGGGAGGGGAAAGACAGAAAGAAGAGGGCAGGGCGATGGGGAACATAAACAAGGCTTCTAAAAAGAACAGTAAAAGGAAGAAGGTAAGGACTGATTTAATTTCTTTCAGCTGAGAGAACAAGATTTATCGAAGTAAGCTTGAATTGATTAAGACATGTTAGATGATGCTTTGTGGATATCCATATTTGTGAAAGTTAGTCATTCAAATGCCTTTTTTTTCTAATAAACAATGTAAATAAATCTATTTTGAAACTGAACTCACGACTGCCACAACAGTGCAAAAATGTACATTTGAATTGGCCAGTTTTATTGCAGTCAGTGTAATAAACTTGTCTGGGTCCTAATGTGGTTGGTTCCCGTCCTCTAAGGGGGAGTTGCCTGTAGAACGACATGTCACCCCATTGGCTGCTGCCATGCTGGGGGGCCTGGGAGGTGCAGATGAAGTTGACACAGATGACGAGGAGGAAGGAGGGAGTGAGCGGGACTTCGATGAGCCCCTGTGCGCTCTGGTTAAGAACTGCAACATGCTGCACAACCTAGTGGGGCCTGCTTGTATCTTCCTCAGACAGGGCTTTGCACAGAGCCAGCTTGTATGTATGACATTCTCTCTCTCTCTCTCTCTCTCTCTCTCTCTCTCTCTCTCTCTCTCTCTCTCTCTCACACACACACACACACACACACAGTATAAAATTAACGCAGTCCATAAATCTCTTTATCCAATCATTTTCAGTGTCGTCACTGTTCAAAGGAAGGTGAACTTATGGCTATCCATTAGTTTGACATCATCACAGTCTTCCCATCTCCACCAATGAGAATTTCACCCTGTGAGTGTCTACCCTCCATCATATATACCATCATACCACCACATTTCACAAGAAATTATTCCAAGCTGTAAAAAGACAGTAATTGGTAATATAACAGACTGCACTTAAATTACAGAGTAACTGGCGTACCAATTTGTCTATAATGAAATTTAGATCAAAATCATAAATTCACATTCTAACAGTGCTAGCGATATCATGTGTGCCTCTTACTTCAGATGAATGACCTCTGTAGAGATGAGGCATATGGCAGAGATTAATAAAAAAATCATTTCCTGACTGTTAATCAGTGTTAATTGAAAAGAGCTATTAAGATGGTGATCTAGTCACTGATCTGAGGTGCTTTACTGAGCTGCCGCCTCCTGAGGTACTGAGAGACCTTGGGCTGAGTCTAGAGGAGAACTATAACTGACTGACTGAACACAGGGGCTTGATATAATTATTTATCGGGTATTTTATATTGTTTACATACTGTAGACTCTGTGTCCTTTTCCTGCATTTTTTGTGTACTGTAGTGTGTTTTTGGTGAACAGATAAAATAATTTTGAAAAAAAAAACAACTTTGGCCACTTTGGCCATGATCGATGGCTGGGTGGCACCTTCTGCATCACTTGAGAATGTGGCCAGATGAAAACTGTTTTGGCCACATAAAAGGAGGCAGAACAGCTTCTGCTTGAAACACTGCCGATAACAAAAACAACATGTTCTCAGGCTACAAAGTCTCTGATGGTTAGGTTTAGACAGAAGAGGCACACGGTACGGTATTCTGTAGAAAAAAAACTCACAGATCCACATGGTAAGTGAACCCTGGACTCCTGCATGAAAGTCAGTTGTTTGTGGGACCCATCCACCTCACCACCTGCCCACCCTATAAGTGCACTCATGTCCTTGTATTATGTCATTACCTACAGTGTTGTTACCTGACTCTGCTGTTCTGCGATTCATGGGCATAACCACCTCTGTCCGTCTGGCTGTCTGCCATCATATAATAACAACATCACCGGTTCTGTCTGGATGTGTTCTCATCTGAAGCCGTGCTCCTGTTGGACATGGAAGGTAGCTTTTGGCGTTACACTTGCACACTAAAAGCACTGACAGAGCGGTCCATTTGATGAGTTTGGAATGAGAACTGGAGTGCAAAAGTGCCTACAGGGCAGGCAAGAAGGGCGGAAGATGGATCCAATAAACCCTGGAATTTTGCTTCCTGTAGAATGTGATGACATGTGAGTGTGCTGATTACCTGTTTGTTGCCTGAACATAACCGTGTGCAGCGTTATCCCACCATGTGCTTGTGTCGACATCACTGTGGCAGCATCCCGGGACATAAAGAGCAGAAGCAGAAGGACACCTAGAGCATTATGTAGATGTAGAAGTCCATTGCAAAGCGGCAGCGTGTGATGACTTGGGATGAGAACAAGTTGCAAATGCACATGAAGGGATGGTGTCAAAGCTGGTGTAGACGACACAAGCACATGGTAACCAATGCTGCCACACATGCTTGCATAGGTGTAGAAAAAAAACTTTACATTCAGAAGTTTCAACCTGATGCTGTCCACTGGCGTATCATGTGGATGTGAAAGGTTCTGTCGGCCATGTTCTCAACTGATGCCACCTGCGTATCATGCTGCTGCAACAGGTGCTATCGGACACTGTATGATAATACCGCAAACAACTTTATCAGGCTGAGTACTCAGCTGATGACGTCCAGTAGCATTTCATGCGGTCGCAAAAGGTGGCTCTTGAAGTCACTGGTTACTTATACCCCGCAATCTCCTTTATTTTTGAAATAGCAAACTAAACTCCTTTCGTAGCACAGTACATTGAACATAGGTTCTAGTTTGCATTTAAACCCTTTTCCTTTACTGTTGTGGTGCCAACATGTTGCTTTAAAAATTTTTATTGATGCTGGGTCACTGTTGGCTTATGCTTTTTTCTAAAGCAATCAGTGGTACTAGGGTTTCACTAGTAAAATGCACTCATATTCACAGCTGAAATTATTTGTGTAATATTGTGTTCAGAAGAGAATGTGAGCATACTATGAGTCAGCTCATAAAGAGAAAGGGGGGTGAAAAATAACCAGATGTTTTTGGTCAACAAAGGAGTTCAGATAGCTGATACAAACAAAAGTGTGATACAAACTTTAAAGGAAAAAGGCCCATGGGTGCTCCTCAACTCAAAGAAAGAAATATAACCAAAAGAGGACTAATGACATAAGAGTCACTAATCTTACTACTAAAAATCTAAAGTGAAAATAAGAACCTAGCTACCCTAGATTACTTGGTGAAAAACAAAATAACAGATTATAATAAAAAATAAACAGAAACAGCACCTACACCTAGTGTTTATTACAAAGGAACTTGCCACATGCGTGCTGTCCGTTTTTAAAACTACCTCTTGTCCAGTCCACCAAATAATTTGATAAGTACCTCACTACTAGTTTCATCCAAAAGCTAGCTCATCAAGTACCTTATCAGATCTACTAGTTTCAAACAAAAGCTAATTAAGGAATTAACTGACTGAAACATTTACGATAATGAGAGGCATGCTGGCAGGCAGGAAAAGTTCCAGCTGCCCCAACTATCACACTGGTCAGCTGTTTGTAGCATATTTGTTGTGAGTTGAGCCCTCTGAATTGCAGAGCTGGGTGCTGCTCCATTTAGAATCCCCACCTCGTCAAGACAAGGGGCATAAGTGGTGATGTGCCATGCCTCAACAGATGAACCAAATCAAGTACAAGAGACGACATACCCTAATTAATCCTAGAAGTAAAATGGTAATGAGCTTGTACTCATATGACTTCTTTCTAGTCTTCCAACCACTCAAAAGCAGCTTAAACTACATGTCACATTCAACCCTTCACACACACATTAATATACTTGTGGCCAAGGCTATCATACAAGGTGCAACCTGCTACTCAGTTTAACACAGTCACACAACAATTCAGCAATTCAGGGCAAGTTCAGTTTCAGTTTAGTGTATGGGGATTAGCTTGTACTGTACATGTATGCAATGTACTGGGCTGAGGATGTAACCCATCTTGACACAGACATAGCTAGGAACCATAACCACAAGCAGACTCACCAGAAAACAATAAAGCAAGGGTGAGGTGACAGACTGATAACCACCAGTGTCATGTAAAATACTCGCTGATCAGCCAGTTCACCTGGTGGACTCCTGGTCCATCAAATGTGAAAGGTTTGAAACAGACATCAAGATGTACACTATGCAATTAACCTGAAGATTGTTGCTCTTTCTTCTTTAGGGTCAAACAGTTGGCAATGACATGTAAAAATGAAAATACTGTTTTTTGAGCCAACACATATTTATTGGCTAATACAGAGAGTGTATTTACTATTTGCTCTTCAGTTCAGTCAGGCAAACATTCCTTTAATTCCTCCACTAAAATTAACTCATGTAGAAAGTTGAAATCATCTGCTGTACATCTTGTGCTTCACTCCAATACTAAGGTTTTATTTTTCCTGCAAACTCACACAAAATTGCAATTTTAACAATTTTTAGGCTGTTCTCCAAAAGGGAGTGCACTGCTACCTCTTGGGTTTTACCATAAATTTGCGCTGGAGCAGAGGGCTAGAATTTGGGCAGCCACTGTAAAGCTGAAGTGATGGGCTCAAATGCAGAAAAGTAGGAATTCACTTCTTTCTGAAGTGTGGAAGAGGAAGTCATACTCACAGCATCAGTGGATGCACAATGCAAATGTCCCCTCTTCTAAGTCTTAAGTTCCAGCTGACGCAGTCTTACGGTTTCGTCAGCTTCAGTTTCCAACTTTCTGATCTCTAGCTGAAATTGTAACTGTGCTTGTCTGATTTGTGCTTTTCACTGGACTTCTGTCTGCAAATGAACAAGGATAACTCTTAGGCGAGCCTCAGTTCTGGGTCCAGAACTGGCAGAAGAGAGTGGATGATAGGGAAGCATTTAACCTGAGTTTTCACCCACCCATCTACCTCAACCTCCACCGTCACAGCTGCCAAAGCATTGTGAGGATCACCCACAACTTCAGTCAGGGTGCCACCCTCAAGCACAAAAGGCTGTGAGTGGGCTGGTAACACAATAATCATCAATTCCACCAATTTACCAACAAGAAGAGGTTTAAGTGCCTTCTTAACTATTAAGAGAACATGATACTGAGGTGATTTGCTATTTGCACTAAAGCATTTTGCAGCAGCTGTCCACTTGTTTAAGGGAAGGATTGGAATAGAATGTTCTAGATCGAACAGTGGCATGATCAACCAGACAATGAACTCAACTGCTACAGAAGTAACAATCTAAACTCCAGCTGACACAGAAGGTGTCAGGCCGAAATGTTTTAATGGCTGCTCTACAGACAAAATATGCTAACGATACACACACAGTACAAATGTGATATTATGCACCATCCAGCAACCAGTTCTGCCTGGCCAAATTCTCAGCTGATGCTGTCCAGGGGTGTATCATCCAGATGCAAAAGGTGGCTTTTGGCGTTGGGATCTAATGCCAAAAGCACAACAAAAGCAGTATTGACAACTTCTGAAAGAGAGCGGGCTGTAAGTTTAGCTGCTTTCAGATATATTCCTTACAAGCCCACTTTTATAGTATGAGCCAGCTCATAAAAGGAAAGGCAAGGAGCATAAAAACAGATGTTTGAGGTAAAATAAAGTTATTTATTAATAAAGGAGTTCGAATACCTGATACAAACAAAACTGTGAGGCATACTACAGAAGAAAAAAGCCCATGGGAAAGAAATATAACCAAAAATTGACTTTTTTAAAAGCTAAAATAAAACATTTATAACATTTAACTGTGCATATGAGCACACTGGTATGTGGGAAAGCTTTTTAGTAATTTTTATGAGAAACTGTCATTTGTGTAGCTTTTAATTTCAGTTGTTTGTGTGAGGGTGTTTCAGTTGTATATGTATGTGGTTTTTAGTATAGTAGGTGAATGAATTTGCATATGTTTGTGTGAGAGGAAAATACCTGTGTATACATGGTAATTCTGAATAATGTCCCTCATCGGTACATGGGTGTTGACTGTGTGTGCAGGTGTGTTAATGTTCATTTATCAGGTCCCAGGCAAACCTTAGTGTAGATGAAGATGCAGATGAAAATCAACGGCAGATAGGGTAATGAAAAACCGATAAGCCTTCGTGATTTGTAATACAATTTACAACTGTAATCTCTCTGCCACTGTTCTCTCTCCTGCATCCTCTAATCCTGGACTGTATTATTCCTGCTGCTGATGTCACAGCCTCGCAGAGCATGTGGTGAACAAATGTATCCTGGTATCACCTTTTGTCCATGCTACCACAAGCTGAAGCCAGTTCAAAATAAACTGTAAACTGTGTGTGTGTGTGTGTGTGTGTGTGCATGCACGCGAGTGTGTCTGTCTGTCTGTAGCCAAAAGTTTTACTGGGTCACAGTTTAAAGTCATTCCTTAGACATTTTAAATTTTAACTCCTGCTTGCATTTGCAAGTGTCATTTCATTAGCTTTGTTGCATTTGTGTGGGAACACAAGTGTGTGCTTATTTCTGTGTGTTTGGAAAGGATGAGAGAGACTTATTTGTCATTGTGCACCTGCAGGTTTTATTACTATGATGCATTTTGCGTGCTTGTGGTGAAGCATATGTACAGCACTCTCAAAGCTTCACCAGTTCAGTGGGATTGGATACCAGCTTGTTTATCAGATCAACTAAATAGGTTATTTGAGCCAGTCAGATCAAACCCAAAAAATCCAGTAACAGAATCTCTGCTCAGGCTGTTGAACACAGATGAGAGGTTGAAACACTTTAAGGTTTCCTGCATGTGAAATCATTATGTGTGAGTGGGTCAAACAGAACAAGAAATACAGAGATAGAAAGTTTGTGTTTAACTTGACCGGCTGTCCATTTCTCTATGTGTGTGTCCTGTCTTTTGTCTGCACTGCTGCAGGACAGAGATCTACGACCAGAGGAAATGGAAGGTACAGAGAATCAAAGCCTTAATCCAAATCCTTACTCCATCTCTTGTCCCCTCAGCTGTTCTGTTTCTCCTGAACAGCCTTCCTTTCCAGCTTTAACCTTCTGTTAAACTGTGAAAAACGGTGCTGTACTACAGAGAGAATTCCAGTAGAAGTTCCTGGCTTTGCCCTCCCATTGAGTGTTAGCAATGTGAGCCAGCAGGTTTAACTGAACTGTGGAAGATCAAAGTGAAGGATTATCATTCAAAGAGAAAGATTATTCCTTACAGTTTCAGCTGTCCCTTAGGTCTGATTTACACTCATTCACAGGAAACATGTAGTTTGGGGATTTGACTGTAGACTACATGAAAGTTACATTTTTGTGTGTGTGTGTGGGGGGGGGGGGGGGGGGGGGGGGGTAGTAAGGCACCCGTTGTAAAGGGCTTGTAAATTATTATAGCTTTAATAAAGATAATAAATACTTTACTAATGTTAAAAGCCTTTCATAACAGGATACTAGATTCAGAGTTACCACTACTGATAATTGTTTATCCTCTCCTTTGGGTAATACTGCAGTTAAAAGAGTGCTTTAGATATTTCAGCACTGCACTACTGTTACACTGTTGGACTTACAGACAAGACCAATTATCACCAGGATTGTCACATTGTCATACAAACATTTCAGATGAATTTAAGTATCTATACACCTAAAACTAGAATGTCTCTCGCTCTGTTCCTCATGCACGTACTGCCTGCAGAACTGCGTGAGGCATTCAGGGAGTTTGACAAAGACAAGGATGGCTTCATCAGCTGTAAGGACCTGGGCGAGTGCATGAGGACTATGGGATATATGCCAACAGAGATGGAACTTATAGAGCTCAGTCAGCAGATCTGTGAGTCCTGCATACACCTATCAGCACACATACACATTCTGTGTGTTCATCAATGAACCTTGTGACTTATAATGGAGCCAAATTTTGTAAGGTTACCTGTGTTAAATGTTGCTGTTGTTACTGGCTTCGTATAAGTAAAAGAAAGCTCTGCTGGCTGCTAGGCAAATTTATGCAAAATAAAATGTCATGGGCTTATGCTAATAACCTTAACATATTGTATATGTACGGAAAACGTGCCTAACAAAGGACGATTGTTTTGCCTGTTATCCTTGCCAGTTATAATGGAGGCGAATTTCCAACTTTTGCTTAATGTTGTGTCTATCAAGCCGTGTTTTATGCGTGTTTTGAATCATTCAAATTTTGCAGTACTTCAAAGAAATAAACACTAGCACCGAGACAACATGTCCACCTGGTGTTTGGAAGTGTAATTGCACAGAGACACTACTGCACAAGTAAAAATGCTCACAACACAGTTGGCTACAGTGTAGAGCCCACTAACAACTATAAATCAGCCTTTACTCCCCTGAGCACTGTGCATTTGATAAAAGTGTCACTTCTGACTTTGGTCACTGACTCACTGATCTGGTCATTCGTTTGCTGGCTTGTTTACACTGTCTGTACATATTTCTCCTCCTTGAGGTGGTGGCAGAGTGGACTTTGAGGACTTTGTGGAACTGATGGGTCCTAAGATGCTCGCAGAGACTGCAGACATGATTGGAGTCAAGGAGCTGAGGGACGCCTTCAAAGAGGTCTGCGATAATTTAACTAACTTATGACACCAACTTTTTTTCTCTGTGGGGTCCCTGAAAGGATAACCTTTCCCCCCTAACTTTCACCTCTAATGCCTTTCTTTTTATATGCTTTAATTTTCAACATCCATTTCTGTTTTCCAGTTCGACTCTGATGGTGACGGTCAGATCAGCCTTGGGGAGCTGAGGGAAGCCATGAAGAAGCTAATGGGAGAGCAGCTGAACCACCATGAGATAGACGAGATCCTGCGGGATGTAGACCTCAATGGGGATGGACAGGTGGACTTTGAAGGTGAGTGATTCCTACTTTAGGTGAGAAAATTGAGGGATAGATTGGGATATCACAAACTGCTTAAGGTAGTATTAGAGATAGGTTTGGGTATCATTTGGATTTTGTTTCTTTCCGATACCCATGCAAAACAATACATTTATAATGGTACTGATTATTATTAACTGAACTGATTATATTACCTCCTAAAATATAGTTCATATTAAAGTATAGCCTGCTTAAATACATAAATATGGATGAATACAAAGCACTGTGAACACATTTCACATACATAATGAATAAAACTTAACCCAACAACAATAATTCAACACTAGGTAACAGTTACAGTATTAATAATAGTAATTCGATCTATTATTGATCTGATCTGATTCTGATCTATTATTGTCTCTCTGACTAAGGAGAGACTCAGCAGACAGACATTTGTCTACTATCTGTTTCGGAGTGGCTGAGAATGTCACTATAATGAGAATAGCTGGTCCATATAAGCAGTCCACCTGAAGGGAACCAGTTAATGTCCTTCACTTGAATTAGCATGTGGCAAGCAAAACAAAAACTCTGCTCCGGTTGTCGCCACCTCGCTGTCAGCATCAGCAGGAATCACACACGCTGTCTCTCTCTCTCTCTTGCTTATCACACGGGTTGTGTGCGTTCTGATCTGGTCCAGTAGGTACCACTGGTATAGTAACCTTTTCAGTATCTGACCCTAATTAGAGCATGATTTTTAGGTAGATGTTCAAGTTAAAGAAAGAAGGAAAGGACATGGTGGAAGACAGTACTATCCTTAACCTTAACCAACAATAACAACATATCTTTTCTTTCCACAGAGTTTGTGCGAATGATGTCTCGCTGACTCTTCAGCAAACCTCACTCTACTGCACTCATGTCGAACATTGTGCACACTGTTAATGTTCTTGTAATTCTTCCTGATGTACAAATGACTTATTGGTGTCTGTAGTTTTCAGTTTTGAGTTGCTTTCGTCATCTCTCAAGTGTAAGAGAATCCCTTCAGTGT
Organism: Plectropomus leopardus; assembly: GCF_008729295.1. Taxonomy (NCBI): domain Eukaryota; kingdom Metazoa; phylum Chordata; class Actinopteri; order Perciformes; family Serranidae; genus Plectropomus; species Plectropomus leopardus. Next base: position 37,748,091 of record NC_056466.1, read on the forward strand.
GTTGTATGGATATAATAATTATTTAATATATACTGAAAGATTATGTAGTGATGGCTCAGCAAGCAGATGGTTTAACCAAAGCTTTATTTATTGTATTTATTAAATGTTTATTTAAAAGGGACACTGCATTTTAATGAACATCAGTATAAAATACAAATGTAAATGTGCCGGCGTTAGCAGGACTGCTAATTAGTCATGTAGCTTCTCTAGAGGTGAATTGAAATTTGAATACTGTTAAACTGATCTCCCATATGATACCATGTTGTAGCGTAGAAAAAGTGAAATGAGAGTATCTATAAACATCTTTATTGTTCAGATTACAACAGTAAGTCATGGCATTTGCTCAAGCATTACATTCAGCATTTTTGATATGATTCAACCAATGCAGGCAAATCACATTCTGTCATTTTCAGTTTCAATATCAATATCTTTCTGATATACATCTGAGAAGAACATGTAGAGTTATCAAGTGATTTATGGTGTCTGTTACATGTATGCGCATTATATCCATACCTCTGTTTCCCTAGTCAGGTGGAAATTCATTGACTGTCTCAAAGTACATGTTTATTTTATGTAGTCATATATATATGTTCAATGTTCTATTTGTACAGTGGTAATCAGGTCAGATCTTTAAAAAACATTGTAAATAAAAGAAAGTGAATAACAGTGACAACATGCTAGCTCTTATTGACCAGATAACCTTTCTCTACTGTTTTTACAAATTCAATTGATTCCATTATGTTCATGAAATTCAAATCTGCTTCCCCTTTACATCCATGTCCTGCATTTCACTCAGATGAGCTTTCATTTCTCATACACTCTTCCAGAAATTATCTACACTGCTGATAAAATGCATCACATCATCTCTTCCCTGGCACTTTTTCAGGTCCACTATCAGCCTCTTTTTCAAAGCATGCACAGTCTCAGTATAGTCAGCATTGAAAGGAGCCATTGGGAGAGTCCTGAGCCAAAGTGGAGGGATGAGCCAGCTGCAAGTGTCTAGATCAAACTCCATCACATCTGAGATTGTAGTGATGTCCTTCTTCAGCCTTGTGTCCCTCCAGCTCATTTCATTCAGCTGTTTCACCAACTCTTTCCCTCTCTTCTTCCTCTCTACAGCAGGCATATCAGCAGGGCCGGCTCTACCCAATTTGGTGCCCTAGGCGCCCTAACCCTAACCCGCACCTCCGCACCCAATAACAACACATCACATGCTCACACATAATTTAGGAACATGTCACTGTTTATTTATTTGTAATGTTAATATATATTTTTTTCTAGACAGAAAACACTAAGTGAGGGCACCAGTGGGCATAGAAAATTAGTATTTTGTTATTATTTTCCCTCGGGGCCAAGGGGGACTGGCAACGTGGCGGCGCCCCTCCAGCAGATGGCGCCCTAGGCGACCGCCTATATCACCTATGCCAAGAGCCGGCCCTGCATATCAGACATGCTGGTGTACACAAAATGACACTTTGGCTTCTTGCCCACATCTCTCAACTGTGTGAAAGCATGAAGCACCATCTCTAACATGTCTTTCTCTGTGGAGTTGCCCCTGGAAACACTGACGATTGTGACGTCACTTAGTGCCACAGCGAGACTTGCCACTTCTTAATAATGTTCATGGCTGTGATCATCTTGAATCATCTGATATGTTTTCAGTTCTTCAGTGTCAATGATCATGATGCAGTTGCACTGCAGTTCCTTCCTGAGGACTTTGTTGACATTGATGAGCTGGATGAAGGCCCTTCTGGTGCATGTTCCTTTGCTGACAGCAAACCTGAGCCCAAACGTGTTGTTGAGCAGAATGGATTTTCCTGAGTTTTCAGGCCCGATGATTGTGATAACTTTGAGCTTACTGTTGGAATGCATAGTGTAGTGAAGTTCGGTAAGCACCTCAGTGATCCATTTCATCGGGATGTTTGCTGCATCTCCATCAACAAGCTCAAGAGGGAAACCATTCAGTAAGATCTGAGCACAAAGAGTAGGGAGTTTTTCCATGTTTTTTTTCTGACGGCTGTATTCTGGCAGGTGACTCGCACATTCATACAGCTGCCCACACTCTTGAAAAAAGTGTTCCAGGCGTAAAGAACAGATATTTGCTTGTCAATCTCCGCAAAGGGGAATTTCTCACTTAGCTCTTTGTATTGATCGTGCAGAGCTGACAGTTGGTGGTTGGACAGATTATCCAAATCAATTTCCAGCCATTTGAGGAAATAGTAGCATCACACTTCTGAGGTGATTACCCAATGAAGGAAACTTAACATTGGAGCTGTCATCTCAAACCTTTGCTGTTTCCTTCTGAGCTCTTTTTCTTTTGTTTTCAAAGACTTGTGGTAGTCTTCAATGTTCTTGTTGCCAACTTTTTGCAATCTCCAGCAATTTCAAGCTGTGAAAGCTCTTTCCAGATGTTTCCCTGGAATGGTAGTTGTTTGTCTTTGAATTGACTTTTTTCAAAACAGATTAATGTTTGTTTGTTATTCTGAAAATAATTATATAATTAAGTTTAAATTCCATTTTTCAGAGCACATGCATGTTAATAGAGCTAATCTGTATTGCTCTATATATTTTCTGTCAGCTTCCTGCTGTTTACCAGCACACCAGGTGGACAGAGAGTATGTGACAGACTCAAAGTGTGAGAACAAATTGTTTCTCTAAAAACACTGCTGATAATGACAGGCATCTGATCATCTCTCAGCATTTGGGAATGTCACTGAAGTTGCATAATTTATCAAAAAATTGCAGAATAGTGATTCAAGCTGCTTTTTTAACAACAGCACATGGATCAGGCTACAATGGTATGACACAAGATACTGCAGAATTTAAAGAGGGATCTGTATCTGCTACGCAGAAAGTCACCAGGGGCTCTATAGTCAGTTCTGAGAACTGCATATTGGGAAATCATATACGGTTGGGGCATCACATAAAGTCCTTCTCTAAAAGCAAGTGAAATAAAACAAAATCACTAAAAATAATAATCATCAGTAAAATTTAATGCTGGGGTAGGCAGAAATCTGAAAAAGGAAAAAAAATGGCAGAATTGAAAAATAAACCCTCGTCCTGCAGCTCGCCCCTCTGTCCTAATCCCTTCCCACCACATGACCACTGCCATGCTTCATGGAGCAACCTAGTGTTTCTCATATATTCATTTATTTAATGACTGGAGGGACAGTGCAATGGCTAGCAGTTAGTTGGCTGCTAGTCACTGCACCGCTCCTCCGCCTCACTCTGGCCACTGTGGATGGTTTTTAATATTAAAAGATTTATTACAAGCTAAGGCCTGATGTGTTTCTCACACCACTTCTCCTCTTTTCCATATTTTTGTGGTCTGTTGTCTCATGCACAACAGGTTCAGCAGAGTAGGCTGTGCCCCTTGGTGTGTCTGATGGACACGCTGATTCATGGCGATGTGGCATGCAGATGATGACCACTGCTCTCCACTGCATGTTACACACATCTGTTCCACTGCTGGGGAGGCAGAAGAAGAAATTCTTCCAACCATACAGCCTTGCAATACTCCAGTCATGGGCTACATTTTCTAACATCTGAAAATGGAGTCAAGAGGAGGGGTGGAGGTCCACTTTTCTCTGAAACAAAACAATATGCTGTTTATTGTGTGATTTATGCTTAGTGATGGACAAATAAAACTGCCTACCCCTGCTTTAATATGTTAATGACAAATATGCTAGATTTATTAAGGAATGTTCCATCAGCTCACACTTACTGTTTATTCAAATTTTCCAGGAGAGCAGTCTGTGACTAAAATTAAAAACTCCTGGAATAAAATATTGTACTAAAGACATAAGTCTTACATTTTAAGGTGAACAAGGGTGTCTTTAAAAAATGAGTCAGTCTCATAGGCAGAGTAGTCATAATCTGCTGTTGCCCATCTGATAGAAAAACATCAGCTCAACCAGCAGCAGCTGTCTCATCATGTCAGAGAGGAAGATGGTACACAAGCTATGGAGCATCGTGGACAGTGACTCTTACCATTGTTTTATATATATTTTATATATTGGATGGTCTTATTTGCACCTTACTGTCAGCTAATTTGATACATTAGTGTTATCTTTGCTCTTCTTTTTATGTGACATTTGCTGTACAGTTTGGTCCTTTTTTATTGCACTCTTTGTATCTGCACTGCTTGAACTTTGTATTAGAAATGCTTGCACAACAATTCCCCTTGGGATAATAAAGTTGTTTTTTTTACCTCTATCTCTTATCTTATCATCAAAGCATCACATCATACCCAGGCATAGCAGGAATGTCAATCTTTGGACTGGACACATTGAAGCAGTGTGCATGGGGCCGCAGTAAGAGAGCTGAATGCACTCAACATGTAGAGAGGCTGGAGAGTGTGCTAAGGTCAGTTGCGCCCAGCATAACAATGTGTGTTAACCAACTTTGTGGAGGTGGGTCTTGTCAGAGTTTAGAGTAGCCTCCCGAGAGGCGTAGTGCAATTCAACAGACCCAGGTTCTGTAATTGCGAGCCACAGGTAGTGAGAGTACCACATGTCTATCACAGATGTAAGGCTAAGCTAAACTACTGAGGCTAAACTAGGCTTGCAAATGGCAATGCAGTTAACAGACATACATGATTTTCCGATGGCAGCATTGAGAGAAGAAAAAGGAGCTCAGCGTATCAGAGGAAGTCCCCCGGCAGGTTAAACCTATGTCAGCCTAACTATGGGCTGGTCCAGACAACCTGAGCCAGCCCTAATTATAAGCTTTATCAAAGAGGAAGGTCTTAAGTCTACCCTTAAAACTTGAAACAGTGGGGGCGTCCAGTGGCTTAGTGGATTAAGCGGGCGCCCCATGTATAATGGCACTGCCGTGCTGCAGCGGGTTCAAGTCCGGCTCGCGGCCCTTTGCTGCATGTCATCCCCTCTCTCTCCCCCCTTCACAATGCTGATCTGTCCTATCTAATAAAGGCAAAAATGCCAAAAATAATCTTAAAAAAAAAAAAAAAGTTGAAATGGTGTCTGCCTCCCTGACCAAAGCTGGAAGATGGTTCCATAGGAGAAGAACATGGTAGCTGAAGGCTCTGGTTCCTCTCACTGTTGATTTTATAGAAACTCTGGAATTTCTTAACCTCACCCAGGCAATACAGGAATCCACACACACAAAGGGCCACACTCTGGACCTAGTTTTATATAGTGGCAAAAAAGTGATAACTTTAAAATGAAGGATATCTGTGTGTTAGATCACTGGTTATTTAATATGGTTTTATCCCAGCCCGTTTTTACTGACAATGCACCTGTTTGTAGAAGGCTTTTTAATTCATTGTCTGCTAGCAAGTTTTCAGAGCTTTTTATCACTGCATCTTTAACTGCCTCTAATCAAAATTTAACACAGAAGAGCTTGCCTCTCTTTTTAATCACACCTGTCAGACTGTCCTGGACTCTGTTGCACCCTACAAAAAGAAGAATTCAAGCAGAGCACCACAGCCATGGCTAATTGATTTTATAAATGACTTAAAAAGAGATTGCAGAAGAAAAGAACGTAAATGGAAAAAGACATACTTACAAGAATTCAATGACATGTACTGAAAATATTATTATATAGTTAAAGACACAAGGGCAGCATTTTATTCTAATCTGATTTTAGCTAATCACTCAAACCCCATGATTTTATTTAAGGTTTTTAAGGAGATTTTTAACACTGTTGGGCCCAGCATTTTATCCATTATTATAATAATACTTCTTTAGCAGAAGGTGTAGTCCCCTCTGTTTTTAAACATGCTGCAGTCCAACCTCATTTAAAGAAACTCAACCTTGATCCCTCTGATTTTAATACTTTTAGACCGATTTAAAAGCTTCCATTTTTATCCAGACTTTTAGAGAAGGTGGTTTCTGCACAGCTTTTAACTTTTATGTCTGAGAATAACCTCTTTGAAAAATTTCAGTCTGGTTTTAGAGCTGTGCACTGAGACGGCCCTCCTCAAGGTGACCAATGACCTACTTTTAGCAGCAGATGGGGGGAGGGCTCAATTTTAATCCTTTTAGATCTTTGTGCAGCCTTTGACACTGTTTATCATGCTATTTTAATCGAACGTCTTAAACACTGGGTGGGTATCAGGGGCACTGCACTTAGTTGGTTTCATTTTTTCCTGAGGACCCTAGAAGCCTAGCTGCTGTCAAAGACTGTCTACTCAAAATCGGAAATAATACTTTTCAACTTCCGAAACAACTCCCATATCATTTAAAGTAACCTTGGTGAATTATCAGTTAATGTCAAACCCACTGCCAGAAATTTAGGAGTAGCTTTTGATTCAAATCTGTCATTTACAAAACACATAAATAAAGTCATCCAGTCACGCTAACTTCAAATCCGCACAATAGCGAAAATAAAATCAGTTCTTACTCAGTCGGATCTGGAAAAAGTCATACATGCCCTCGTTTTCTCGAGATTAGACTACTGTAACTCACTCCTCCCTGGTATCACCCATAATTCACTCTCTCGCCTCCAACTGGTCCAGAACACAGCAGCTAGGCTTCTTACTGGTTTTAACAGACAACATCATATTACCCCCATTTTAGCTTCTCTTCATTGGCTCCCTGTTAGTTTTAGAATTAATTTTAAAATTTTAACGATCACTTTTAAAGCACGTAAGGGTCTGGCTCCAAGTTATATGACTGAATTATTAACCCCCTAAGAGCCAGCTCGCAGCCTCAGATCCTCAGGTAAAGACCTCCTATAGCTCCAAAGTCGAGACTAAAAACTAAAGCTGATCGAGCATTTTCAATCAGAGTCCCTCGACTTTGGAACAACCTGCCCCAGGAGATAAGATGTGCAGAATCAGTTACATCTTTTAAATCGCTTCTTAAAACTCACTTCTATCAACTTGCCTTTATTTGATGCCGTCTTTTTCCCTCTTTTCCTCTCCTCCTTCTGCCCTTTTATTTATATTAAACTGCTCTTTTTACTCATTCATATTCATTCTATGTTCCATTCTCTCATTTGTCTCATGTTTATTGTCAGTATGGTTGTATTTTAATTGTTTATTGATTTTACCTTGTACTACTTCATTTTACTGCCCTGATCTGTTTTTACTCTTATATTTATCTCTTATTATTTTCACTTCTTATATCTGTCACATCATTTACAGTCCTCTAGGTCTCAGTTCATGTTGTTTGGGTTCTTGTGTTGCTGGGGTCTTTTTGATGGTTCTTGTAAAAGTTGGATTAACAATGTCAGATGGATTTTATTATTATTGTTGTTGTTGTATTTATGTATGTATGTATGTATATGTGTATACATATGTGTGTGTGTGTGTGTGTGTGTGTGTGTATGTGTATTTAAATGTTTATATGTATGGATATACAGTATATGTTAATATATCCTGTTTTGTTTATTTGCATGTGTTGTTGGATTCCTCCATGTTTGGGTCTTTCATTCTGTTTTTGCTTTCATCAAAGCACTTTGTAAACCTTTGTTTTTAAATTACTATTGTTATTACTCACTGGGCTGACATTTAGGCTGAAGGTTATTCTGCAGAAAAATAATTTAATTCACAGTCCCTGGTTTAAGATGGGTTCTTTCCTCTCTTCACGAAAAGTCTCTTTTACAGATTATGCTCAATGCCGGGATGGCAAAAACATTCTGAACAATCACTGCCAGATTACGAAAAAAGTTTAGCAAGCTCCTTCCAAAACCAGAAAATCTCGAAAGGAACTCCTTGGGTGTCTTGAACCCGATGTAGGCTGCCACCTCATCCTCAGGCTGTAAAGTTTCATCAGTGGAGTCCTCCACATTGGCTTGTTTGGGGTAGGTCACAGGGGGCTTTCCTGCTGTCATATCAGAGACGAGTGTGACAATGGGGTCAAAGGTTCAAATGGGTCATTGACTTCCAAAATAAAAGGAGTTGCAGCTTGATAATATTGATTTAGATGTCAAAATATTACACATAGTGTATACTACACATCTTTTTCCATTTGTTTTATTCTAAAAAGAAAAATATCCAGCCCTTGGGCCACAGCTGCCAGACATGTGTCCATACGCATAATCAAACTATACATTTCCAACAGACTACTGTTTTGGATGAAATGGCAATTATGACATCAGAAACAAAATTAGTGATATCCTAAGTGCTAAGTCCACAACAAGAGGGGCAATGCATATAGCGCTTTTAATAGTGCACACACCTGTAAAACAAAATATCATCACCATGATTTTTTTTCCATCGCAAACAAAATAACTTGTTTAACAATACACATGCATTCAGCTGCGCACTGGTCACAATATTGTAAATCTGAAGTCTTTCACAGCATCAGATATGACAGGAATATATCCACATTATATCAACGTTGAGAAGTATTTCCCTGGTTAACTGTGTACAGGTAGTGTAAAACGAGCTGACTGTCATGACAATTTCAGAAATGTTGCTTCTGTTCCAAAAATATTTGTAGGCCGAGTTGAGACAGACAGTCTGACCAATCAGGTGTTCTCAAACTTAATCCTCAAAGGTTTGTGTCTGAATTTTAATTAAGGTCAGGTGTCCTGAACTATTGACAGTAACAAAATAACATTTAATTAATAAATGAACATCCCATCTCACGCGTCATGTCTACAATGCGTAATAATTTTAAAATTCTGCAGTAAAATAACTAGAAAAATGCGCCAGAGACTCTCGACATAGTTTGTATTTCATTACTTTTAGGTACGAACATTTACCTGCAGTGTGGCAGAGAGAGCATTAGATTTCATTTCCTAACAGAGAATATGCCCACATATGGAGCTTTAAACTGATAAAACAAGGCACATTTACTTATCTGTGATTCTGGAGCTGATAGGAAATTCTTTGTAACAAATTCTGTAAAGTAACATTAATAAATTAACTTAGCTCTAAAAAAAACAAAAAAAACAAGACACTCTCCATCAGTTAACATTGCCACAATATCAATAATAGGGAAATAACCCACGGTAAAACACAAAAAATTGTCATTTTTTAAAAAGTGGTTTAAGAAAAACATTAATTAAATCTGTCCCTGAATCCTGCTACATCTTTTTTGGCATTGAAGGAGGAGTTGAGGAGTCTCACAGCCGTGGGAAAGAAGTTGCTCTGTAGACTGGTGTTTCGGCAATGGATACTTCTGTATCTTTTTCCAGATGGCAGCAGGATGAACAGACTGTGGGTGGGGTGGCTGCTGTCTTTCAGTATCCTTTGGGCTCTGTGCAGACACCTCACTTCACTGAGGTTGCTGATCTGTAGATGGGAGCCAGTGATGTTCTGGGCAGTTTTAATCACCCTCTGGAGAGCCTTCCTGTCCTGGGCCATGCACAAACCATGCCAGTTTGTTTTGTTTCCAGTCAGTATGCTTTCTATTGCTCCTCTGTAGAAGTTAACCAGGCTCTTGCTCTGGAATTTAGCCTTTCTGATTTTTCATAGGAAGTAGAGCCTTTTCTGTGCTTCTTTAACCTGGGTGGTGATGTGTGATGACCTTTAGCCTTTCACCTGCTCCATCTCAGCTCCACTGATATAGACTGGTGTGTCTACATCAAGCCATCCAGTTGCAAATTCATAACAGGCTCACAGTATAGGTGCACAGTATAATGGGCTTTCTAAATAAAATTGAATTAAAGTGAATTGAATTATCTGACACAATGAACAGTTCTGGTGGTGGTCTAGTGGGTAACTCAGCTGCTTACACTGTAGGCAAATCCACACCACTGTCTTTATAATGTGCCTCTTGAATTACCTCATTGCGGCAAGCCCATAGTTGAAAAGACTCATGGCCATCTTTGTGAAATGGTGACGGCAAAGGAATGCCACGCAGCTGATGGCTACTCTCTAGAGGGGAGTTCCTCATCAAACATGACGATTTTTCTTCCTCTCTTTATTACTTTTCTTTAGCTCTCAGGCGGAGTTAGATGACCAAAACGCAGTTTCTAAACTCTTTGAAGCAAGCAAAACAACAAATTGGATTGAGGTGGCAAGCTAACTGACTATACTGGAGGCTACACTTAGCTAGCATGGCTAATGTTAGCTTACAGCATCAGAGACTTACTAAGTTGAGCAGAATCCCAAATGGTAATATTCCACGGGAGAAATATCCCAAGTCTGCCACCAGTGTAAGCAACGTGTGTGTGTGTGTGTGTGTGTGTGTGTGTGCGTGTGTGTGTGTGTGAGGGAATAAATCAGTCTAAACACGTTCTGGGTCTTCCTCATAACTTTTAGTAACTCCAAAAGCACCCTAGAGTCAGCTCAAGCCACACTTCAAAATAATGGATGCATTATAGGGAAATCTGGATACAGCCATGGGGGCAGGGCCTCGGTCATTCCTATGAGAGCTGCTCACTGGCACAGTAAGCAGAAAAGCCTCTTTTTATGGCTTTAGAAATGTGTAAAATACCCAGATCTACTGGCCTAAAGAGCACACGTAGTAGAGATTAACGGAAGCCAAACACGGCCGAATGTGCCCGAGCAGGTAACTTTCGCAGGCGGAGTGACTGACTTCCACCTGACTTCCACAATCAAGCTAGCACCTTGCTAGCTTGATTAGCGGTCTAAAAAATCTTGCAGCGGTCTAAAAAATCTTGCAGACTTTCCAAATGTTATCAAACCGGATGGTTTACATCTAGATGGGAATAGAAGATGTTTAGTGGGAGTTTTGATGCTCACAAAAAATTATTTATTGATTAACAGATGTATCTTTCCCCATGTGAGTCAGTGGGAGAAGTCCTTCTGGGCCAGTCTCATCATGTGACCGACTCAAACTGTTTGAGTCCACTTTCGGCCACTATGTAAATTTTGCATCAACGCCTGGTACACTTCCTGGGGGCTTGCTCAAAATCCCTTTCTCTTGCTCACCCTCACTCCTCTCTCTCTCTTCTCTTGTTCTCTCCTCCCTCAACGTCAAGAGCTGACGGCCATGTGAACAGCGCCAACTAACTGTCTGAACTTGTGTCTACACCATATTATAAACATATCCCACTTTTACTCATACATTATGATCCACTGCATTGATGTGTTCTGTGAGGGATTCCACTTGTTTTATATTGATTTTATAGGATATCTTAGGATAGTTGAAACCATGGTATCCACCAATGTCACTTCACTTCTGATTGTACTCTGATTTTCACTCCAAGGTCCCCCAGTCCATTCTCACTCCAAACTCGTCAAATAGGGAAGCTCCGTCAGCGCGTGACACCAAAAGCCACCTTCCCTGTCCAACCCGATGAGTTTAATAGCACATACACAGCAGAAGTGAAAAGTTTAACGACACACACACACTCTTTTAAAGTGGCTGAGTATCAATTTTACATAAGTAAATTGAATCTTGATTTTGTGTTTATCTACTGAGTGGTCTGTTATGCTATAGTTTGAAACAGGGTGAACCTGTGTGTGGTAAATAAACCAAGATATATTGATTTTTAAAAAATAGAGTGCTGACAGTCTCGGAAATAATGGTGGCACGTGAAAGGTGGGGTTGAGGTGTGGAAAAGTACTGAGAGCCCCGCTGGCAGCCTGACACCATTAGAATCGAATTCAAAAGATAAGAGCATAAGAAAGGTGGGGAGGAGAGACCCCAGAAGTCCCCAAAAGAGTATAAAAGTGACTGTATCGAAAGTATTATTTAGTCTAATCCCGGGATTGACTCAAGTTTGTTGTTGTTCTGTCAAAGACTGCAATAAACCCTTCTTTGCATTTGACTTTGCTCATCTCCAGTGTTCCTTGATTGAGACATCTGCACCAACTTGAGGAAAGCTTGCAAGAACTAGATAAATTAGATTCAAGTTAAAGTTAATTGCAGAGAGATCATCAAAAGGTGTCAACTTTTTACCACAACATTTCTTGGCAAGCCAGCCAGGAGGGTGGCGTGAAGGTGCCAAGGTGGATCTGGAGCTGCATCTCAGAAAAAAACCTGAAATAAGGTAAGCAGAATTTCTCTGCTGATTTGGAACGTCTGAGTGCAGTTACAGGATCCCGCCCAGGTCACAGGTAGCAATCACATATCACTCTCCAAAGAACTTCAAAAAAATGTATAAATTAACTTTAACTTTAAATGGTGTAATTTTACAAAAAAAACAAGAGAGCAAGCCAACCAGACTGGCCTGAGCAAAGCCTGTTGCAAAACTATATGTGTGTCTGCTTTGGTGCGGGAAGAATGGAAGAGTGTTTGCTGAATGTGATTATTGCCATTGTGGATTGTTTTGATTGGAGTAGGAGTGATCATATGGTACGTTTGAGATACAATCAGGTTGTGTAAAGTGATAAGGGTAAAGAAAGTCAGAAATAGTAGGTCCATGGTATATTATGATTAGTAGCTAATGTGAGTCTGCGTTTGTCTATAGTGTGTGTCTATAAGGGTAATAAGAGTAAGCGTAAGAGTATAAGAGTAAGCGCTAAAGCGAGTGAAAATAAACCGGTTGAAGTTGGAGGCTTTGCTCCTGTTCCTAAGTAAGAGAGAATGGAGCTTGTTCCCATGATGTCGAGGAAGTGAATTCAGGGATTCCTGGCACTCAGTGTCTCTGACGGTTGTCTGACGCCCTACCTGCCAGTGGGGGGGTAAGCAGAAATGGGAGAAAAAATTAACTTAACTGCGGTAGAGGAAGAGGCAGCAGTGGAAATGCTGGAAGAGGAGGATACCAAGGAGGACAAAATCAGCAAAGTAACCAGGCACCCTTGGTAAATCCGCTTCAGGTTCAAGGAGGCTGTAAACAGCCGGATGATCGCAGTTGTTGGGGTTGTGGACAACCTGGTCACCATTGACGAGCAGTGTTGGGGAAGTTACTCAAAAAAAGTAATTAGTTACTTAATACTAGTTACTTCTGTAAATTGTAATGAAATTACTTTACTAGTTACTGCATTTGAAAAGTAACTTCACTACTTATTACTTTACTTTCCCATTTCTTAATTTACCGAGTAGATACAGGACAGCAGTTGAAAGGAGCCTGTCGCCTGGGCATAGAGTGCATTTCACTCGAATATTTTTGTCCTTTCGTGCTATAAACTGAAAGTAGTGGGAATATCGCCACTGGCCGAACCCCCCAGTCTCCGTCTCCATTTCCCTCTCTCCTGTTCATACCGGCAGCAACGTCACTCGCCCCTCTCTATGCAGCACGCGTCGCGCACGCACACAGACAGCAGCCGCAGCACGCACATAATTCCTGCGCCACTTAAACAGACAGACACAGCACAGGCAAACACGGCCTAGGTAACGCAGGAAAGCGCGTTCCTGTAGTCTAGTACAGTAGTGTAGTTACCGATATTTTTAGAGTAATGCGTTACTTTACTTCGTTACTTCGTTAAGTAATATCGTTACAGTAATTCATTACTTTGTAACTCGTTACCCCCAACACTGTTGACGAGACTGTCCCACCAACCCATAGGGACGCCCAGGGAAGCCTGAGGGGAGCACAATACTACCTGTGCTGTCAAGACGATCCCAAGAAGAACCCACCATACCAGTTGAAATACAAGGAAAAGAACACACATTTATGGCAGACACAGGAGCTACATTTTCAACCACTGGAAAAGAAGGAGAGGGATCACCATTGAACAGCTTATCAATTCAAGCTGTTGGCTTCTCGGGAACGACACAAGTGATACCCCTCACACAACCAGTCCCCATGACAATAGCGGGAAAAACTATATTTGCACCACTGCTCTACTCAGTGAGTAGCAGAGATGTGTTGTGCTCATTGAAAGCAAAAATTATGTGCGCACAAGACGGTGTCTATCTTGACTTCCCAGAACAAACATCAACATCTATGATGCCAATGTTGCCTCAGTCCCAGATGACCATGCAGAAGAAACCATTGGTCTATTGGCTTCAAATGCTACATGAACAATCCATTTTAAAACAGAAGTGGACTGCATGGGAATCATGGATACAGACTCAAATTGGAAAATCACAGACTCTGGAACTGCCACTACATTGTACTCTTTTGTTTGACGGAGATCAGAGTCATGAGGACTACTCTCAATGTTGGGATAAAATGATCAATCAGAAACCATTTCTCATCACAAATGAAGACATATTTTTGGGACCACAGGGTGCAGCCGCAGCAGTAAACCTTCCAAAAGACATACAACCATGGTTCCAAGTCCAAAAATCTACACCACACACAACACTACTGATAGCTGATGGACATGAGTCACATGAAATTGGACCTATGGTGAAATCTGCCCTGCAAGTCCCTGAGTGGCAGACTCAGGGACCATTTTGTACACATCACATCAGCTACATGCCTTGTGATAGAATGAGTTTTCTGTTGTGACTTCTAAAGGATGGCGTTACCTGTTGAAGCTTCAATCAGCACACATTTAATATGAGTACAAGTATGAGTATACAATTAAAATTACAATTTCAACAAACATGAGTACAATAAACGAGTACAACATAAATAAAGATGAGTACAAAGATGAACTAAAACAAACACTACAAATGAGGACAAGTACAACAAGGACAAGCGCTCGGGTCAGCCCAGACAGAGAAAAGACTAAATGTAGACTAACTGACACAGAACATAGAAAGCTGGCTGACCCCGATCACATAGAAAGGCAGTAGTATTTATACAATGCTGTGACGTAGATGGTAGGTACCAATTACTAACATGTCAGGTACTAGACTTCTTTTGAGGAATGAGGCATGTATTTGTGTTGCTAAATTTACTGGCACTGGCCCAGCTCAGGTATCCATGGTCAAGCATAACTTACAGGCACTGAGACTTCACCATATATAGGTAGGTCTTCATTGAGGTAGACATAGAGTCTCGAACTAACTATGGAGGATGCATAATCATAAAAATACATACTAACAGTTCCCCCTTTTTCTTTTTACCTTTTTTTCAGAGAATTTTTAATTTAATTTATTTTCTTTGTGATTTTTTATTATCTTTTTTCCTGTTTCTTTTTTTTTTTATCTTTTTTCAAAAAATTTTATCATGATACCGTCCTTCTACATGAACTATTACCAGAATAACTATAGCAACTCCTATATTAGCAACATACAACATACACTAGACACATATAAAATGTGACATTACACATAACATTAAGCTAATCAAATGTCTAACAAACTGTTGTTCAGTCCAAATTGCAGAGTGTTACTATTGTTCTTCAGGAAAACTCACACCGCAGGCAGAGCTCCTCACTCTGCCGCTGCTTGTGTTTCGCGTCATAACACTCTGGATTTTTCTCTGTAGATGGTTGACGTTGAGTCTGTCACTTCTCTGTTGGTAGCTGATCTCGCCATGTTGTTTTGTACTAATGCCATAAAGTTCCTCCTCTTTTCTCTGTATAGGCCTTTCTTAGTTTCTTTTTCCTTGTCTTTTTGGATTTTGGGGTTCAGCTGCTGATTGGGCACAGATGCTACAGTCTGGATTTCTCATTGGATGTGAAAAACTGTCAGTGACTCAAAAAGCAGAATTACACAGATGCAGATGATTCTGCAGCATTAGTTACACTCAATGCATTACATCACGTTTCCCCTTGAAAACATACATAAAATCAAAGATTATAATGAAACAAATCAAATGATGGCCCATTTTAAAGACTAAATCAGATATGAATAAATCATAGCAGAAACTAATTAAATGAAAAATTAGATTTCCCGTAATAACTGTAAAATGTAAGAATTATCGTAAAAATAGGCTTTAAATTAAAATGTGTGCTTTACGATAGACACTGGATACTGCACTTTCAACATGGCTAGTACCATTACTCATATTACTGTTATCATTGAAGACAATAAATATGTATCCATTCAACATACAACACATGATAACACAGAAGAAGATGACTATTAGATTACTGAGGTAAGAATGTATCAAAGGATATCTTTCATCTGTTATTGTAGTTGACCCTTAACCTTCACTGCAATTCTAATTACCAACAGAATTTGTGTTGGAAGACCATAACGTGGTTCTCCTGGTTGGAAACATGTTTCGGCTTTTCAGCTGGGAAAGGAAGACAATTACTTGTTGAGAATACTTTGGAACAAGAGAAAAGTGTTCGACATAGTTTTGTTGTGTGCCTCCTGCAAATATGTCAAATTTTGAAACTTATTTCTTGTCCATCTGGACAGCCAAAGGAAAAAGGTGGATCATTAAAATCCCGTGCGGTCACAACCTAATAGTCGTATTAGACATAGCCCTAATTAACATTAATTTTAGAGACAACGCTTCTATTTAGTTTTATTCTAGATTAATGAATTTTTTTATAATTTATCCTTTATTGTCCTATTTGTTCATTCTACTTGCCCAGAGCTCTGAGGGTGATAAAATATGTGAAACATCCAGTTAATTCCTAAAGCCAATACTAATTGCTTATTTACTTGAGACATAAATGGCATTCTATTATCAGAGCCTATACTAGTAAGATAACCAAATCTGGAAATCACATGTTCCATTAAACATTTAACCACACTTTACACATTTTTTTCTCGTGAGAAATGCCTTAAGCCATTTCGAAAACTTGTCTATAATGACAAGATTACATCTAGTGCAAGCTAGACATCACTGAATAAATTCCTTAGTTGTGAAAGGAGGATCAAGAAACCAAGAAATTGTACGACTGGCAAAGTAGTGTTTAATCAGGGGGGTAGAGCGTTGTGCATAGCTACCTTCTTAGTATGCTTGTCATATAAATTATTACCTTTTGCTACATCTAAGATAGTATCATAGCCAACAGTAGTTGTGTAGTTTTTGTGATGTAGTTACAAATCCTATTTCTTTTTTCAAAATCTTAATAAAATCATGAGCTTCAGAAAAACATATTTTGAATCTGTATACTGTGCTATTAATTCAGTTGTTTATCAAACACTAGTAATTTTTGTGCTTTTTATACAACAATCCTGGTTGACAATAGTATATCCTGATAAAGTAATATAATCTGGACATATGGAGGATCCATTACAAAACAAGATTGTTATTCTCTAGAGGCATCTGTTGAAATCTGTTCTTATACTAGATGCTTAATTAATGAATTCTATACTATCAGGTTCTGAGGTTTCCTCCATATCAGTGTTATACAATAATATTGTAGAGCCATACTTATATGTGCCATAGTCGATATTATAAGATTTTGCATTTCCGTTAAAACATGGTCATAATTGCTACATCGTTGCGATGTCATACGTTGAGTAGTAACATTTTGCAAAATAATATTTACTACATGTGACATATGAAGTATCAACGGATGTCCTAACACAATGGTTTGTGATTTCTCAACAATAATGGCAGCAGCTGCTACTGCACTTAAACAAGGAACTATGTCTTGAACAATCAATGGTGAAGTTTTGGAGTAATATGCAACTGTCTTGATCTTTCACCATGCATCTGAGCCAAAACAGCAGAGGCGACAAGTCCATTTTCAGCAACATAAAGATGAAATGGCAGCTCGTAATCAGGCAGGCCCAGAGTCCTGAAAGGTGGCTTTAGTAAGACAGTCATTCATTGCATAGTCAGCCAACACAATAGTTCACAAGACCAAAAAAGGATAACAATTCAATCTTTGTCTGTGGTCTTTCGATCTCTTGGATAGCTTCCACATGTTCAGGTGACAAGTATCGGCACCCATATTCCATACATAGCCCAGGTAGTTAACATACAGCTGGCAGAACTGGAGCTTGGCAAGAGAGGCTCTGTGTCCTCCCAGGGCTTAGTGTGTCAGGAGAGCAAGAGAGTCTTTGATGCAGTCTGACTCAGTTGGTGATGCTATGTCATCCACATCCTGCAATAGCATTGACACACCGGGGTAAGATCAATTGAACCAGATGCATATTAGCTGCAGCTGAATATATTGTTTCGGAATCAACAAACCCTTCTCATAGGCAATGCAAAATAAATTATCTGGGTTTTTTTTTTTTATCAGTGAACGCAAATAAAACTCATGTTCTTCCATGTACTGGAATTGAAAAATATGCTGTACATGAATCTACTACTGTATAAAATTTGGAGTCTGCCAGAAAAGCTGCAAGAATTGAGTTTGTATCCAGCACCACTGGAGCCATAGGAATGACAACTTTATTAACTTTTTGTTAAATCTTGCATAAAGCAATATTTTTTAGTTCCTGGTTTTAAAATTGGATTTAAAGGTGTATTATTTTGTGATCTCCTTTTAGCAATTATTCCTTGTTGTAGCAGGCTTTTAATTACTGGCTCTATTCCTTCTTTTTTCTTTTGACAAGGGATATTTAGTAACATACACAGGATATTTATTGAGATTTATTTTGGTTTGATATGAAGGAACATTCAATAGCCCAACATGATTTGCGTGCAATGCCCATTACTCTGACGGGGCTGAAGCTAGTATAGAAGGAGGTTTTAACACCACATCCTTAGCTTCTGCGCAAATGTGAGGTTTACTGTGATCTTTTTTTTCAATATCTATATGACCGGATGATATAATGTTTCCTGATCTTCATTATCTAGAACTTTTCCAAAATATTCAAGGCAGGACTCTGACAGATGATTAACATCTGTAAAATCTGTACATACAGCACATATAAAATTCAACTTTGTCAATTATATCCTTCCACAATAGTAAAAGTACATATAGTGATGTAAATAAACACTGTGAGATTTCTAATACCGACAGACTGGATTGTTGATGGATTGTTCACTCACACACCTTAAATCTTTTTCCCTTAAACATGAAATTGTTGCACTAGGATCTACTAGAATGGGATCTTTTTCCCTGATACATGTATGCTTAATTGGGGTATTTCCGAAAAGTTTATCAGAAATCTGAAATTGTGGAACGGTGACTATAACCTTGCAATAACTACTGCTGTCCATAGGGAAGGGCATTTGCCCGTTGGGTTACCATATTTATAGGTTGAGCGGAGCCGCAAACATAAGGTTGCATCACTTCCACTCAGAATTCCTCCTTCTACCTCTCATATTACAGTCTGTGACGAAATGTCTAGGTCTGAGACAAGGATGACATACATCTGTTTCACCTCTCGCACTATTAGGGAGCTGCTTAAAAATATGCAGGGGACCCTCTTTAGCTCGTGACATTCTATTCTCTATTTACACTCCTGAATCTGGCTGGTATATAGTGAAAGGCTGCAATTTGTGCTTCAGGAACTTGAAGTGCTTACTTTTAAGGGTTAATTAGTGTAGAAGTCGCATTATTTCTGAAATTTCTACAAGTATTAATGGTTTTTCCACAACTTAATCATCAAATGTGATTAATGGTGTCACAAGTATTGATCACAATTTTAGATATTACGTTTTCATCAACATCTTGCTTTTCATAATCACGCAAAGTATTTTCTTGAACTCACAATATACTTAATTTGTCAAAAACACAATCATTATTATCTCCGTATTTCTGATCAATAGATTCAAAAGCCTTTGCCCACCTGTTCATTCATACTAATATTTTTAACAAATATTAACAAATTTAATGATGGACTGAGTTACTATAATTTACTGTATATCAACGCAGTCTGATCGATCAAGACCTAAGCTTAGTTGCCTTAAGTTAATATTTTTATTGATGCCGGATATCTTCACAACAGGCACTCCATCTATTTTGTATATAATAATAACAATACAACAAAATCAGCAGTTAATGCGTGGTAACAGGACAGCGGTCCTGCGGTCAACCTTCCTTCCTAGAAACTCACCGTTCTTTTAAAAATATTTGACGCATGCTTATAGGACAGGGGGCCCCCTGTGGCCGACCTTACTTCCTGTAACACCATTTTTTATTTTAACGCGTGCTTACAAGACAGGGGCCGCCCTGCGGTCTACCTTCCTTTCTGTAACACCGTTTAAGCACGTGCCTTACTTACACCGCTTTGCGGGGCGTCCCCCTTTCCACATAATATAAATTTACACTGTAAGTATTAAGAGTTCAAATAGTACTACTTATTTAATGGTTGGCAACTTTGATAAGCAGTAACTCCGAGTATAACTATATATCAAATCAAAGGAATTTTTAAAGCTGGTTGGAATGCTTTACCGCTTGCTTTGATTTCTATGAGATCACAGACTAACAGACTAACCCACCTAACACCGCATGAAATGCTTACGGGTCGACCTTTTCCACTTCCTTATCTAAGAGGTCCAAGTGAGGGACCACACTTTGAACAGTTGGAACGGAAATTGGGTGAATATCTGAGACAGCTAACTCAGATTCACAAAACTTCTTCCAACAGGTCAAAGGTGCCACAGAGGATAGGGAGGAAATCCCTGATGACACACAAAGGGTACGACCGGGTGATCTGGTGTACGTCAAAGTGTTTATAAGAAAAAGTGGCATCCACCCTGCAGAGAGGGTCCCTTTAAGGTTGTGCTGGCCACCAGAACTGCACTCAAAGCTGGCTGTTAGGCAGCCAACTTTGGATTTTTCTCAACTTTGGAATTGAAGATAACCTTAAGTTAATCATTCTAATCTGTTTTTATATAATTTTAATATGTTAATATGTTATTTAATTTTTTTTTAAATCTTCCATCGTAAGGTTGGACAGAGTTTTTTGGTAGGTGATCTTAGTATTCATGTTGAAGACATCACTTGCAGCTTTGTAGCTGACTTTCTTAATGTCATTGATGCTTTTCATTTTACTCAATATGTGTCAGCAATGCGGTTTTCGCCCCGGTCGAGGAACTGTGGACCAGCTCTGGACCCTTGGCAGGGTCCTTGAGGGTGCGTGGGAGTTTGCCCAACCAGTCCACATGTGCTTTGTGGACTTGGAGAAGGCATTCGACCGTGTCCCTCGGGGAGTCCTGTGGGGGGTTCTCCGAGAATATGGGGTTTCAGACTCCCTGATACGGGCTGTCCGTTCCCTGTATGACCGGTGCCAGAGCTTGGTCTGCATTGCCGGCAGTAAGTCGAACTCGTTTCCGGTGAGGGTTGGACTCCGCCAGGGCTGCCCTTTGTCACCAATTCTGTTCATAACTTTTATGGACAGAATTTCTAGGCGCAGCCAGGGTGTTGAGGGGGTCCGGTTTGGTGACCTCAGGATTAGGTCTCTGCTCTTTGCAGATGATGTGGTCCTGTTGGCTTCATCGGGCCGTGACCTTCAGCTCTCACTGGATAGGTTCACAGCTGAGTGTGAAGCGGCCGGGATGAGAATCAGCACCTCCAAATCCGGGACCATGGTTCTCAGCCGGAAAAGGGTGGCGTGCCCCCTCCGGATCGGGGATGAAGTCCTGCCCCAAGTGGAGGAGTTTAAGTACCTCGGGGTATTGTTCACGAGTGAGGGAAGGATGGAGCGGGAGGTCGACATGTGGATCGGTGCAGCGTCTGCAGTGATGCGGACTCTGCACCGGTCTGTTGTGGTGAAGAGGGAGCTGAGCCGAAAGGCAAAGCTCTCAATTTACCGGTCGATCTTCGTTCCTACCCTCACCTATGGTCACAAGCTTTGGGTAGTGACCGAAAGAACTAGATCGCGGGTACAAGCGGCCGAAATGAATGTCTTCCGTAGGGTGGCTGGGCTCTCCCTTAGAAATAGGGTGAAAAGCTCGGTCATCCGGGAGGAGCTTGTAGTAGAGCCGCTGCTCCTCCGCATTGAGAAGAGCCAGATGAGGTGGCTCGGGCATCTAATTGGGATACCTCCAGGACACCTCCCTGGTGAGGTGTTCAGGGCACGTCCCACCGGTAGGAGGCCCCGGGGAAGACCCAGGACACGCTGGAGAGACTACGTCTCACAGCTGGCCTGGGAACGCCTCGGGGTCCCCCGGGAAGAGCTGGATGAAGTGGCCAGGGAGAGGGAAGTCTGGGCTTCCCTACTTAGGATGCTGCCCCCGCGACCCGACCCCAGATAAGCGGAAGAAAATGGATGGATGGATGGATGGATCAATATGTGTCTGGCCACACACACACAACGGGCATGCCTTGGACCTTGTTTTTACACATGGTTTCAATACTGACTCAATGTTACTGTCCCTGTTACTGTCCTAAGTACGTTCTATTCAACCTTTCTTTTAACATTGATTTTTTAAAGCAGTAAACATGTGCTCAAGTATCTTAAATAATCTCACTGCTTTGACCCCAAAGTACTATCTTCTTGTGCACATGATTGTTTAGTTCAGTGCTTTAACTCACATTGCTCCTTTGATTAGGATTAAGTGACCCCTTTTAAAATACAATTTACTTCCTCCGTTAACTCATCCACCTGTGAAATGTCTCAATTTATTGTTCATGGCATAAATGTCAGAGGGCTGAACGACTGTGGAAATCCACTGAGCGTCATGTTTATCGGCTTCATTACAAACCTTTTAACTGAGCTGAACAAAATAATAAAACATGCTATGTTGCCAATCTCGTTTCCACTAGAAAATGCAACCCAAAAGTCCTGCTTGACTCTGACAGTAACATGGTCCCTTTTGCATCACCCGATGATGATGGCAATTCCCTCTATTTGAAGGGACCCTACCTTGCTTTTCTCACTACTCAGTAAGTATGCAACACCCAGGTCAAGCTTTCAGTGATGTGGACGCTAGAGAGATATAGGGGTACACTTCATGTCAAACTAATTTTGACAGGTGTGACGAATCATCATCCAATGATATGTCGCCACGTCATCAAGTCCCCTCCCCCTTTCCCCGCCCCCTTTCCCATTGGCCGGTACTTCTTTTTCCCACGCTTTCCCCGCCCATTTTCCCCCACGGTACCCCAACCATAACCTAACCAATGAGAAGCGAGTAAGTGTGTGAAGTGTTTTGTAGACTCTTGGTCTCTTTTTTAACATTTAGGTACAGGTGTGGAGATCGTAAAACATCTTATGTGAGAGGTTACCGTATCAGATGTCCATACACCCTTTCAGTCCACTACAGTCCACTATAGTCCACTACATTCCATGACACAGTCCACTACAGGCCATTTGTCCATACTATATGCGCGCGCACACACACACACACACACACACACACACACAGACACACACACACACACACACACACAGAGGTATACATTTACGCAGAATAAATAAATCAATAATTTGTACAACCGCGGACGTGTCTCCAACAGGTGTGGGGTATCATTTTAAAAAAAATACTGCTTTTTTTCATGTTTATGTGTAAGCACATAGCATGAGGTTCACATCTGGAGATTAGTAACTACTGTTGAGAACTATGCAATCAAATCATCATCAGCAGCACCAGCAGCTCGTGCGCTCGGGACAACCCTCAGTGTGCCCCGTAAGTATTTATGACATTTATTCATATTTACATTTTAAAGTTTTAAATTTAAGAGTTAATTATGATATTTATGATATTTATGACACTCTGTTAATGCTTTCTCTCTCTCTCTCTCTCTCTCTCTCTCCCCCAAGTTACTCCGGAGGAATTTACTGACATAAATTTTACACAATCGGACTAGGGTATGTTTTAACGTTTTTTAAACCGTTATTTATTTATTTTTTTTTTAAAGTACGGTTAAAGAGCCATTGAAGTATTCTGACATGACTTTTGAAGTAGTTTTTTTTTTTGTCGATGTATGTTTGAGTAAAGCAGCACGTTTGTAAAACACTTACTGACAGACTATTTACTTACAGATTCCATGGACCAATCTTCCGCAAACTATTATCAGAGCAAAAACAGGGAACCCGGCCATGTATTTTGGAGATTTCAGCGACATTTCAGACGCCGAGGAGGGGCCGGATGAAGCAGAAAGGGTCCCTGTAGCGGGAGGCATTCTCCCTGCAAGACGTCCGGAAACAGGAGGAGAAATTCACACCACTGAAGACGGACAAAATAATCCTAAGCGAATTCACGTAACGTTCCAAATTGCTGTGGCTCCAACCGCTGAAAGTATCCCTCAAGCCGCTCCGTCCGGTGAAAGTATCCCTCAAGCCGCGGTGGCCAGCCGCTGGCCCTCAAGCCGCTCCGTCCCGCTCCAGCCGGTGAAAGTATCCCTCAAGCCGCAACCGCTCCGTACGAGGAAAACATCCGATCGGTGTCTGCTTCAACACTGGAAAAACATTCCTCAAGCCCCCCTCTTTCATACCAACCACGGATCCCGAGCCGTCTACGGAGGAACGTGAAGGTAAATAAAGGCTATTAAATAAAAGAAATGATCTTGTCTTATCACATTTCGTCCTACCCAACATTTTTAAAAGTCCGGATATGACGTTCCTATACCCGTTCAATCCCTGTCGAATAATACATCCATGATACAGCACCCCTTAAGGGCTGGAGTAGAAGTAGAAGTAGAATTTTTAAACAACGGCGGTTTTAACAATAAAATGTCTTGTTTTTTTCTCTTATTTTTTTCTCTCTCTCTGTTTTTAGAAAGAATTTTAGAAAGAATTGCAGAGCCTGAACTAGCAGTGCGTGGACATCAGCCTGATAGAAGAGCCGGAGGTGATTTTTTAATGAGTCATCTTTTAAATATTTTTAGCTATATATATATATATATATATATATATATATATATATATATATATATTTTTTTTTTTTTTTTTTTTTTTGTTTTACAACAGAAGCAGTACGAAGATGTCGTCGGAGATTGTCGTTAATCAAACAACATCAAAGGAGATTGGGAAGGAGACTGGGAAGGAGACTGGCTAGAGCAAACAACAACGACCACAACAAGGGCCGCAAGCAGTTATTCCTTCAAGGAATCGTTGATATGTATAATGCAACCATCCAGGCATTAGTGACAATAGCTCAAGACACGTAAGGTGTGACATTTCTCTTTTCTTTTTTTTTTTTTTTCCCTGTGGGAAAAAATCATGTCTGACCAGCACAGTATTCCAGAAGCGTTACTTGAAGCTATTAATGAATTAAATCACGACTCTGACCAACACAGTATTCCTGAAGCGTTACTTGAAGCTATTAATGAATTAAATCGCGACTCTGAACAGCGAGGTATAATTCCGTTTGCATTGCGTGAAGCTGTACAACATGTTGAACAACCAAATGAACATAACTCTAACCCTGACCCAGTCCGACTTATAGAAGATGCTCTCCATCATGTTCATCACACCTGTCAAAGTGTTGAGACAGAGTTTTTTCAACAGCAACAGCAACAGCAACAGCAGCAGCAGCAGCAGCAGCAGCTGCAGTCTGATCCTTTGTTAGAGTCAGATTCTCAAAATCAGAATGGGGGGTCTCTGGTAGGGACAGAGTTTCAAAATCCTTCACAAAATCAGAATGAAACTGTAACGCGTCGCGAGGGTTTTAACAATTTGGAAATAAGAAGCATCTTTAACATTTCTCCCCTCGGAGATGTACCTGATCTTGCTCAATTTTATTTAGACGTTGTGCAAAACCTTACAGATCTAGCAGAGAGAGTCAGACCCGAGGTTAGACGTAACAACATCATACAGCTAGAGATAATCGTGAAAACGTGCGAGATCACATTATCATTAAATACGATGATCAAGACGATAATAACATAGTGACGGCTTTTGAAGGCTTGTTAGCGAGGTTGATACAATCTAACGGTCAGATCAACGAAGGCTCCCGTCTAGAAATAGTCCTTCAAGTGATGCAAAATCCACGAGGCGGTGCTAGACGAAAGCAGCATAAACTGTTAGATAGCGAAATCATGAAACCTGAAACGATCTCACCTGTATGTGGTAAACAATGAAAATGACCGTCTCTGCTTCGTCGTCAACTTGGCTCATCTCACAAATCCCAATTTTACAGATAGTCAAGCCCACGAACGCGGTAGAGAGTTGCAACGTTTGGCAGGCCTGAACGATCAGACGGAAGTAACCCTTAGCGACATAGGCAGATTTGAACAGATACTGAATCGTAAAATTGTGGTGTATTGCCGACGATCTGAGGATCGAACTCTTTTACCGGTCGAAACAGATTTTCCCAAGTCACCTCATCCCTTGTATCTTTTCTTGTTTCAAAACCACTACTACGGTATAAAAAATCTAAAAGCTCTTTTAGGAGTCCCGTACGTATGCAGTTACTGTCACAGGGGGCTACAAGTCCCACGAGAAACACTTCTGTCTCGATCATTGCAATCTCTGTCTCAACCCCGACTGCGCTACTCATTATTCTGACGCTGTATTCTGCACAGACTGCAACAGGACTTGTCGTACACGAGCCTGTTACTTGAAACACAAACAGCCTAGACCTTTCTCTAATTCTAATCTCAGTATGTGCCGACAGATGTACAAATGCCTCGGCTGTAAACATCTCATCTCACGCCGCGAGGAGCAGCACAAGTGCAAAGCTAGATGTAGAAACCTGCTGGGGGGAAGCTCAAGGACTCTGAAATTCCCTCAGGCAGGCACCTGTGTTACATGCGACCTCTGAAGGCTGAAGAAGAATACACAGACGCTATATTCTTCTACGATTTTGAAACATACGTCTCCCCGCAAGGTGTACATGTACCGTATCTGGTATGTACAAAATCGCTTGGCGGTGAAGAGTGGAACGCCTATGGTCTAGACTGCGTTGAAAAGTTTGTCAAACATTTCAGGCGGGTCAAATACAGAGAGGCTACGTTTATAGCACACAATGCTAAAGGATTTGACAGTTACTTGATTCTTAGTTACCTGGTGGGAGAGGGTATGACTCCCACTATAATCATGCAAGGTAGTAAAATTATCAGCTTCACAGAATCTGATTTCCAGTTAAGGTTCATCGACTCTCTGTCTTTCCTCACCATGCGTCTCAGAGCTATGCCCAAGGCGTTAGGTTTTGAGGATAAATCCAAGGGTCATTTTCCTCACAAATTCAGCTCGCAGGAGAGGTTAAACTACACAGGTCCTTACCCGCCTCCCTCCGATTACGACGTAAAACGCATGTCCTCTGCTGAGCAGGAAGAGTTTTACAATTGGTACAGAGAGGTCTCTCAAGGTGTGTTTTTAACTTTGAAAAGGAGTCTCTGTACTACTGTCAAAACGACGTTGATATTCTGAGGGAGGGTTGCGTGAAATTCAGAGACCAATTTATCAGTGAAACGCGTGTGGATCCTTTTAGCTGCGTTACCATAGCCTCGGCGTGTATGAAGGTGTTTCTCACCAATTTCCTGCCTGAAAAAACTCTGGCCGTACCTTCGCCAGACAACTACAGACGTCGATCCAAAACATACTCAAACGCATCCATCAGTGGTTGGAGTGGGTAGCGCATTCTCAAAAAATCTCCATCGATCATGCTTTAAACCGGGGGGAACGTCAGATCAGGTCCGTACTTTGTAGACGGTTATGCGTTGAGAGATAATGAGCAATGGGTCTGGGAGTTCCAGGGGTGCTTTTTTCACACGGCTGCCCGACGTGCTACAGGCCCGATGAAATCTGTCCTCTGACAGAAGCTCCCTTTGGAGATCTGCACGCCTCTAGTGAGGCGAGATTGCAGGAGTTGAGGAACGTTTACGGTGTCCGTACAATAGTGATGAGGGAGCACGTGTGGACGGAAATGAAAAAATCAAACGAGGCGGTAAAAACGTTCATGAAGAGCTACGTTTCTCCCTCTCCCCTCCCCTCGCTCGGCTCTTTACGGAGGTCGAACTTCAGCCATAAGGTTAAGGTACAGTACACAACCCGACGAAAGCGTGCATTATGTAGATGTAACCTCCCTCTATCCGTATGTCAATGCCACCCGCTCTTATCCTTTACATCACCCCGTCATAATCCACGAGGATTTTGATGACCCCCCCAAGTATTTTGGTCTGATACGCGTCACTGTGTATCCGCCTCGGGGCTCTTTTTTCCCGTTTTACCTTATAAAACATCTCGAGGTAAATTAGTCTTTACCCTCTGCCGAACCTGCGCTGAAATCAATTATCAGAGCGGCTCTTGCACTCACGATGAAGAGGCCAGAGCTCTGACGGGGGTCTGGGTGACCGTCGAGTTAAACAAAGCCTTAGAGCTGGGTTACAGGGTGGGTAAAATCACAGAGGTGTGGCATTTTGAGCAGAGTAGCAGCGGCATCTTTGTTGACTACATACACTCCTTTCTAAAAGGTAAGCAGGAAGCTTCAGGATACCCTCCCGACGTACAGAATGATGAGGCAAAGAAAAAACAATACATTGCAGAGTACGAGAAGCGTCAAGGCATCCGATAGATCCTGAAAAAATTCAGGTAAACCCTGCCAAGAGGCAGGTGTCTAAGCTGTGTCTTAACAGCTTCTGGGGTAAGTTTGCACAGAGAACCAATCCAATCTGGTACAAACCAGTCTCATCAGAACCCCCGATCAGTTTTTCAACTATGCATTTTCGGGTCAGTATGATCTCAGACACGTGTCTTTCTTACCGACGAAAAAAGAGGTTGATGTAGCTCTGATTCAGTGGAGTTATAACGAACGCAGCGTCGTACCCTCCGTAGGTCAAACAACATCTTTATAGCTGCATTTACCACCGCCTACGGACGTTTAATAGTTGTACGATTATTTAGAAAGGTTGCAACAAAACGTATTATATACTGACACAGACAGTCTGATCTATGCATTGAAAGATGGAGAGACCCCTCTGGAGTTGGGTAATTATTTGGGGGATTTGACGGACGAGTTGGGGGGTGACACAATTCAGGAATTTGCAGCGGCGGGTCCCAAAAGTTATGCCTACCAAACCAAAACAGAGAAAAAAGTCGTAATGAAAATTAAAGGTATAACCCAAACTAGGGAATGCTGTGAACAGATCAACTTTGACAGTGTGAGGGGGTTGGTGGAAGGGTACCTGGATGGTATGAAGGAGGAGGCGGTGCTTGAGACCCCTCAGCACAGCATTAGAAGGGATAAAAAAGGGTTTCTGTTGAAAAACACGGCATTTCAGAAAAAGTTTCGAGTGGTTTATGATAAAAGACGTCTCTTCCCTGACGGGAAGACTCTGCCTTTTGGTTATTAGATTTTTATTTTTTTTTTTCACAGAAAAAAAAAAAAAGAAAAAATGTCACACCATGCCATGATGGAGGAGGTTGAATTTGACCCTAGACTGAAAGTGCCTTTTTCATGTCTTATAGTGGGCCCAGCGGCTGTGGGAAAAGTTATTTTGTAAAAACTGTACTGGAAAACTGTGAACGTGTGATGAATACTGTACCTCAGAAAATTGTGTGGATTTTTACTTCATTCCAGCCTATGTACGATGAACTGCAGAAAATGAATAAAAAGATTAAATTCATCGAAGGGCTGCCTGATTCTTTTGAGAATTTGAAGATACTCTGGTCATCCTGGACGATGTTATTTTTCAAGCCTCTGATCATCCTGAGGTGGTTAAAATTTTCACACAATACCGACATCATAAAAATATGTCGGTCATGATGTTGACTCAGAATGTATTTCATCAGGGTAAATACAGCCGTACTATCAGTTTAAACAGCAATTATATGGTGTTGTTTAAAAACCCCAGAGACAATTACAGATGAATATTCTAGCTCGTCAAATTTTTCCTTCACAAAAAGCCTTTTTCTTGGCAAGTTTTGAAGATGCCACCAAAGAACCCTACGGGTATTTAATCCTGGATCTCACACCATCCTGTCCAGAAAGATACAGACTGAGGAGTGGTTTACTTCCTGACCAGTGGCCCGTCGTCTACCTGCCTAAAGCCAAGTAGGTCATCATGTCACAGCGTATAAAAAGGAACGCCGTCTTACTAAAAGCTTTGTACCACGCCACGCCTCAGAAACGTAAAGATATCATAGCCCACTGCTCCCCCCCCGACTTTCTCCAGGCGTTGTGTGAGATAGCTTTAAATCTTTTAAAGGGGAACATTCCCCTCTCTACTTCTCAATACAAAAAACTGAAACGTCAAAAAAAAAATCATCATCAGACTGCTGGCCGATAAGAAAACTAGTTTTGAAACGTAAACATCGGGTTTTGAAGAAACAGACGGGGGGATTTATTTTTCCTCTGCTGTCAGCAGCCGTACCTCTCATAGGGAATCTTTTAGGAGGCTTGATTCAGAGAAAATAGAAGGAAAAAAAAAAGATGGCCAAGGTGAACAAAATGTTTCTCATTTCACCCCATGAGATGAACAGGCTCACCCGAACAGAATCCTCCCCTCCTCCTCCTCCTCCATCAGACAGACGGCTGAAGATGATTTGGATGAAAGAATGAGAAGGATACTCAATGAGAAGGGGATAAGTTCCTATGAAAAACTGAAGAGGTATGAAGCTTTGCTGCACAGATATCTCACTCTTATGAGACAAGGTCAGAATGATGAACGTAGGGTTACTCTGCGTCTGCAGCGTCTGCAGCCTGAACACCTGCTTGATCACCCTCCTGAATCTACGTCCACATCCGTCCAAACATCTGACGGGACTGACGGGCCTGACAGGACTGTGTCTGCATCTGCCCAGACACCGGATCCCGTATTGGAATCATCAGGAGATGTGGTGAGCGAGGTCATAAAAAATCTACCCCCACGCTCCCGTAAAAATGCACGGTACATTATGCAGAAATTATCGGAAGGCGATGGGGACTGGACCTCGAGGGGTGAATTTGTTTATAGGGGGAACGTAGTAAAAGGTTCTCATATCATGGATTTATTCAAAAACCTCTCGCAGACTTATAAAAAACCTCAGTCTCCTCCAAAAGGATGGATAAGTTTCCTAAATACCTTGGCTGAAGTAAACATCCCCTTATCTATGCTGAGTAACCGTTTTGCACGTGAGCAATACAGGCGTCTCAAAACGATCGAAGATAAAGATGAAGAGGAATTTGGAGAAAAAACACCCCGTCTACGTTCAAAGAGAAATAATCCTATCCCCCAGATGGACGACGTTGGATTGATTTAAAAAAAAAATTTTTTTGTTTTATTTTTTTTTTTTCACACACACACACACACACACACACACAGTGGTATACGTTTCTGCAGAATAAATAAATAAAAAATGTTTTTCGTTAAAATGTTTATTGTTCTTTGATTTTTTTTTTTACATGCGTTCTACATGCGTTTTACAAGCGTTTTACACACATCTCTAAACATTTGTAAAGAGCAGGCCCCGTGATGAAAATTCAGACCTCTTTGACGTCGAGCCAGGCAGCTTCGATAATTATTCACAAAATGAGATACCGTACGATCGTTTCTTAAGACGTCGTCGTCATAGAGAGACAATATTTCTTTATAAGATAATCCGCAGGCCCTATGGCAGAGATAAAAAACACAATGCTGCCCGCAAACGATGGACAGAGGGTGTTGAAGCTGACGGTCATGGTGCAGTATTTTCTCTGAACGATTTTCCAGAAACTCCAAGATGCTGGAGGGGTATTGTGGGAAAATCAGGGGGGTGTCCGTAAGAGTCAAAAAAGGTGGCAGAGCCGTCCTGTTCCAGAGTCAGAGCTAACCAGTGTTCTCCAGGCAGGTGTGAGGGGTGAGTGTTGACGATGAAGTAGGCGGGAGCTCGAAACTCAGGCTTCAGTAAGGGTAGCTGGTCAGAAGCCCACCCCGCAGAATACATCTCCCAGCAGTTGATGCAAAAGATGTTCCAGCTGACGATTATCCATTTCAGTTTATTTTATTTTAATAAATAATCCACCAGCACCCTGTCTTTTAGCATTGATCTCCAGAATGGAATTGTAACAAGCATAGACGATGAGTGTGGTGGTCTGAGGCAGGGGGACCCTGAATCTCATCTCCAGCCTCAAATTTCCGTTGGAAACGGGAGACAGGGCATCTGTGTCATCGGTCGGTTCGAGATTGAAAGCAAACAGAGCATACCCCTCGTTAAATTCCCTGCGATCGATACTCAGAGGTAAATCTTTGAGGTGTCTCCCCGTGGCTGTAAACATGTGGTAAAACTCTCTGACTGAATTCCCTCTATCAAACTGGGGTTGAAAGGCTTTAGCAGGAATCTGTCGGCCGTCCTGACAGAGCGCCAGGTACTCCACATCATAATGTTTGAAATTAAAGGGTGACAGGTCCCTCCTGCCTGTGAAGGCGTCGTGGTGAACCATGCCGAGAACGACGTATTTGGGGATCGCTCCGAGAAAGAGGTTCTCTTGGTTACAGATCCTGGAATTCTCAGGGATGGAGTAGGTTTTCACTGTAACGCGTGAGAGGGGGTAGAGGGCATTTCCTTTCAACAGGGCTGTCTCATGACCCAACCTGATGGCCGGGAAACTGTGACCTTTTTGACAAACAGGGGGCGGGCGGCCGTTATCTTCAGGGCAAACTCTGAGATGCGTGTTCCCATCAGACAGAAGGCATCGTTGCTGCTGTATCAGTTTAATTCTCAAATCTACCGAGTTTGGCAAAAGTCTCTCGCAGAAAAATATGTCGGCGTGAAGGGGGCCCAGCAGATCCACTTCTTTAGACTGATCCGTGAATACGGCTCTCTGAGTAAGACCTCTATTAGGCCCGTTTGACGTGACTATCGAATCTATAGCACCCGCAGTGTCTTTGTAAAATAGACCGCGCTGAATTGACTCTTTAACGTATCTTCAGAAAGTTGAGCAGAGTCTCGATCATGGCTCTGTAAGGATGTGTGGAGCTGGACTGTGAAATCAATCTATCTCCCAGAATAACGTCGCATTGGCTGAAAAATCGTATTCAGAGGATAATTAATGAGTCCTACGGCCGTATCAGCGGGGATCTCGGCTCCATCCTTCTCTGTAATTTTCACTCTGAGATGTAGCAAGGTATCGTTCAGATCAAGATACTTTTCACCGTCTCCGGGGATGAAGAATTCGATGGGAGAGTTGTCACTCAGCGCTGAGAGGGGTTGACATTCTTGATATTTTTTATCCTCTATGGATAATTGTGTCATAGGAGCAGAAAATAGATCCAGTTCAGCCAGGGTGCACTCGGGTGATTTCTGGTGTAAAAGAGCCATGTTTTTCTTTCTTCCTTCTTAAAAAGTTCTTAAAAGATCGGAGCTCTGAGCAGACTTCCTTCTCTCGACACCGTCACCCTTGACTGATTTGCCTCTTTTACGTTTTGCTCGTTTTTTTAGAGGAAAAAACTCTATCGCCCGGTGGGCGTTTCTTCGTCCTACGAGATAAGACCATAATACCTCCCGAGCCCTCTTGATTTTTCTGTTCCGTCAGTTTTCCCATCACTCTTTTTGACCGCGTCGGCCGCTATGTTTGTGGCGGCTGTTTTAAGATGAGGTTTTGCCACGGCAAAACCCGTCTTCAGTAGAGGAGATACGAAACGAAACAATTTTGAAAAGATAGAACCTATACCTCTCCCGTACATCACCGGGGCTCCGTAAAAACCGGGTAGAGACCCTCCCGCTTGACTTTCATAATATCTGACAAAACGATGAGGATCCTCTTTGAGGTAGCGTAGCCATCTTTTTTATTGAACCGGCAGAGAACGCTGAACGGGTTTGAAGTGCAGCTTGACGATCGTTTTCCCGTAAACAAAGTCCACGTACTTGTTGCGATCCGTTTTAATTTCAATGTGGATGGTTTTGATGTAGTTTTTTTTGAAACAGGCAGGTAATGCACCGTATTATACCTGAGACTGACCCACGTCTCTCTCCGAATTCGCCTTTCACGTTCACTACACCCAGCAGGGGTGAGTAGCTATCACCGACCGTTTGAAACTGGACGCAGTCGGTGTAGAGGAAGAGGCTATAAGTGCCGGCGTTCAAGTCGCAGGGGAAGGGACTAGAGCGCCCTGACAGAGTCCACCATTCGTTGACTTTTATTCCCAACATATAAGCCAGAGGGGGATAGGCTCAGATTTTATATCGGCCTTCGCCTTTGACATCCAGGCATTTGGTCAAATTGTTGAAAGAAGCTTTGAAGGAGGGGTCGTACTTTTTGACCGCCGGGACCAACTGATCCAGGAGATCTTTAGGACGCTGGTAATACCCTCCTCCTCGAACGAATTTAACACTCACCAAGGGTTGAGGTTCGTCGATCGTTTGGTTCAGTTCAACGTAGCCCAAGTCCTTGGGTAAATTGTACCAGGTTCGGGGATAAATGAACTCGCACAGACCCACCATCCATTCTCCACTCAGTTCAATAGGTTTAGCCAAATCTACTGTGAAACAACTACTGGTATTATTTTTAAATATTTCCTTGCTAGCGTTGGAAGGTAGGGTCACGTAAAACCCCTCTGACGAGGTATGCTCCATGATAATTTTTGTGATTATGATTTTGTCTGAATGATCCCGTGAGCTTTGTATAAGGTTTTTTTTTTTATACCAACCACCTCTGAGGCTTTAACCCAGCTGTTGAACTTCTCCGGCCAATTTTTCCATTTTACAAAAAACTGTTTTTTTCGCCTCTGACAACGCGTCGTTTTAAGATTTTCTCCACGTGAAACAATCTGTCTCATTTTTACTTTCTGCAGCTCGGGTTCATAAAAGGAGCCCTCGATAGGTTCCCCGTCATAATCTTGCAGTTTGTATACAGGAGGTGTGCGTGGAATGCTACGCGTCACTGTAAACACTTCATCCGTAAAACTCTGTTCATATTTTTTATCAAACACTCCTCTCAACTTGGATATTCTGACCAGATCCCCTTTCTTTAAATTTTCATCTTTATTTTATGACGCGAGGAGATTGTACCGTACAGGTTATGAAACGCTTGAACGGCATTCTCAAAGGTCACCTCCATAGGGTCATTTTTATACTTTTATGGTAACTGTTGTTGTAGCTGCTGCAGCAGCAGGTCGGGTAAGACCTCGAGGTAACGTCTGGTGTTGTGGGCCGTAAAATATCTCCACATTCTCGTTTTTAATGTACGATTAAATCTCTCCACCACCGAGGCCTTTAAGTCGCTCGCCGTCTTAAAATGTACGATACCGTATTTCCGCATCAGAGCCTCAAAACTCTTGTTGAAAAATTCTTTGCCAGCGTCTGTTTGTAGCTTTTCAGGTATTTGACTCTCTAGTAACACAGATTCGAAAGCTTTAAACCACTTCAGAAGCCGTCTTCTTCTTCAAGACGCGCGCATAGGCTTTTTTTGAAAATACGTCTATAACGGTCAATAAATAATTGAACCAGCATTATGTTCAGCCAAGGCTTGCATGTCGCACAGGTCGGCTTGAAATTGTTTTAACGGTTTTGTTACAAAGACTCTGTTTCTCTTGAAATGTACTCGGGCTGGTTTATGCAGGGTATAAGCGTCCTGCTCTGATAAAAAATCTTTAACATCCTCAACACTGACTTTTTCACCCCTTTCATCTTCTACACCCTTACGAAGTCGTTCTACCCCTCCAAAACTACCCAGGTGAACTGGGTCGTAATACAATTTTTTCATCACCTCTTCCTCAGCCATCCTGTCTTCTAAAACATTCAAACACCATCTGCTCTAATGCTCTGTGTGAGCTAACTTTTAAACCTTTAAAAAAACATAAAAAACAGACACGTTTTACTTACGTATTTTATTTTTACTCGTTACGAATACGTCCGCAAGTGACAAACGGATTACATGATTTAAAAAACATTTTGGTTACATGATTTAAAAAACACATTACATGATTACATGATACGTGATTGAAAAAAAACATTCGGTTACATGATTAAAAAACTTTTTTTTTTTTTTTTTAAATAAAAAAAAGTTACAAACTCTAGAAATCAAGTTACAAACTGATTACATGATTAAAAAACATTCGGTTACATGATTTAAAAAAACATTCGGTTACATGATTAAAAAACTTTTTTTTTTTTTTTTAAAAAAAAAAAAAAAGTTACAAACTCTAGAAATCAAGTTACAAACTGATTACATGATTAAATTATTTTATTATTTATTTTTTTTTTTAAGGGTTTTTTTTTTTTTTGTTTTCCAAAATCCTAAAGTTTCCAAAAGTTCATTTCCGCTTAACAAGCTCCGGTAAAAACAGTCACCGATGATCTGCAGTTGGTTGATTTTCGCTGGATCCTGTTTGGTCAGATTTTCGTACATATCAGAGAGAGTGGCGTAGATTTTCTTGACCGATCTCAACTCATGCAGGAGAGTCTCTGCCACGGCCTGGACTCTGAAATCAGTCACTGTGGACTTCATCAGCAAACGTTGAATGGAAGGAAAAAGCGAGGGGTGATGAGTCTTTTCTTTAAATGGTGATAGTGTTCCAAAAAAAAATCGTCCTCCAACACCTCCAAGCATTCGTGCTGTCTCTGGCTAGGATGATTGATCATACACCCATAGCACTGATCGATGCGGTACTTGCGAATAGTCAGGTTGAGCAAATGATAAACGGCAGATTTGATGGTATCAACGACCCAATCAGCCATCCATCCATCAACACGTCCTCATTGTTTTTGTCCTCCTCAATTTTGTCCTCCTCCTCCTCCTCCTCTTCTCTTCCTCTCAGGCATCATGTGCTCGTCCATCCCCAACGTCTCAGGCATCATCTGCTCGTCCTCCCCACCTCGTCAGAAGTCTGCTTGTCCTTCCCGACCTCGTCAGAAGTCTGTAGACTTATGCTTGTAGAGTCCATTGAGCCGAGGTAAGTAAATTCGGAAAAAGAAGAAGAACGGAAGAGCGCGCGAGGACGGAGGGAGTGCTTCTGTCCAGTGCTGTCCATCTCAAACACTGCCTCGGCAATGACCGCGTTCTTTATAAAACCAGAAGGAAGGAGGGTGTGGCTTGAAAGTGGAAGGCGTGGTTCGTGGTTCGGAAGTATGAGACCCCCCCCCCCCGTTTTTTTTTCTCTCAGAGAAAATAAAGGGCTCAAAACTTTAGAGATTTTCTCACCACCACCGCTTCTTTCCAACTGCGACAGCTCTGAAAAAGGGTTGAAATCCTCTCCTTTATCTCCAGCATCCTGTCGAGCCATTCTGTCGCAGGTATGACTAAAACGGTGCGGAATAGTCCGCAGTCGGGATTAAATCTCTCCAAAACAAAAATGTCGGCCGATCTCCTCCCTTCCAGGATTGTCTGAACGCACACACTGGCATGAGTCATCCATTTGCCCGAGAGTGTGGTTTTGGATTGCCACAATGACCCTAAGATGATTTTCGTCTTAGACAGTTCGTTGTCATTAAACTGAATGCCCATCTCGGACGCTCTACTCAAACAGGAGTCTCACTCTCACTCTCGCTACGCTCTTCCCCATCTCCCGCGTTGAAAAATCTTCATCATCCTCTTCCTCCCCCTTTTCCTCCTCCTCCTCCTCCTCTCTCCTCCTCTCCTCTGAACCATACCCTGTCTCAGACATCATCTCATCGACATCCTCGTTCTCTTTATCAGACACCCCCGTCGCATCAACATCCACGTTCTCTTTATCAGACGCATCCTCTTCATCACGCTTCTCCACACTCACATCTTTGTTATTCGTAGAAATCGCCATCCTTAACATCGTCTTCATCACCGCCCAATCCTCGACGGTCAACACCGTCATGTTGGTTGAAGGACTCAGACTTTCCCCGTCACCCAACTGGTACAAACACAACTCGCCCACCTCGTACTTGAACACATAACCCCAGGATCCAGACATCCGTGGTCGTAAAGACCATTCTTCATGCAGAGCTGACGACGGGCATCTGGGTACGGCACAGATACATCAGACACCTCTTCTTCTTCTTTGGAGCGCCCGGTACCTCAGTAACGTCTTGATAGACCGTTACAGGCGTATGACTGCAACGACGAGGACCAATTGGCAGGCTGCTCCTCATCTTCATCCAACGGTCTAGAAACCGCGTCGTCCATTCGAACCGATTCCAGTATTTGCGGATCCATGCTGAGTACAAAGTAAAATGAAAGAATGAACAGAAACCCCTTTTTTATCCGCTTCTCAACATCTCCAAACACCTCCCACTGTTCTCATAGGCTCATCCTTAACCCCACCCCCTCCCCTCTCATTGGTTCGTCTTAAGGAGTTTGAATGAACAAATACTTACTCTTTCCATTTACTCTGCATCTGACTCTCCACCCCGGACGTCCACTCATCTTCCTTCCTTTTCCACTTCAAATCTTCCATCCTAATCAGCTGCGCTTGATAGTTGCAACGGATCGCATTCAACGTCTGCGCAGCCACCTCCATAGCCCCACGATCAGTAAAAAATGTAATGAGGAACTCGGCCATGTGCAAACAGTCAAGATCCTCCACATGTTTCTTCTAACCTTAGGCTCATCCGTACGGTCCAGAAGATGAAGCGAAAAGTTGCCATACTGCTCTTTCATCAAGTTACACAACATGTTCGTTAAAACTGCTTTTATAAATTGATACGCCATTTTTTTTTTTTTTTTTTTTTTTTTAGTTCCCTGTTTTCTTCAAATCCTTTCTTTCTCTCAAGATCTGTACACTGTACACAACAATACCGCAAAGCCGCACCATTTATTCGTCTCTCCAAAGACTTCACTCGCTTACTCGCTTCTCATTGGTTAGGTTATGGTTGGGGTACCATGGGAAAAGGGGCGGGGAAAGCGTGGGAAAAAGAGGGACCGGACAACAGAAAGGGGCGGGGAAAGGGGGAGGGGACTTGATGACGTGGCGACATATCATTGGATGACGATTCGTCACACCTGTCAAAATTAGTTTGACATGAAGGGTACCCCTATATCTCTCTGACGCCAGTGTCTGAAGATTTGTCACACAACACTTTTTTTGCTGAAAATTTGTAATTTCTGTTGAGTGACATGCATTAAAAGTGTAGAGCACCCAACGATAAATCAGGCTCCTCAAAAATGGCCAACTTCCTGTTGATGACAACACATTCCCATTCTCTAAATAAGCTAAAGCTGATCCACATGTACTTCACATGGAATTTTAGAGAAGGGTGTGATTACAACTCACAAAATCACAGACAATGTTCTTTGTTATCATACAATTTGAGCATTACATGAGAATGTAAATGAATGGTCATATTAGACTATATTACTGTCAAAAAATTTTGAGCACATATGAAAGTTCAGTTCTTAAATGGGACAAGAAAAAAGGCATGTTAAACTTACTCTGCCATGTAGAGGAAGAGTTTAACGTTTGGGAAAAAAATTCTCAGCAAGAAAAACTTTGTTTTCTTTATGATTGATGCAGGCTCATGTCTGTATGTTAAATATTATGCTAAAGTCAGGAGGCAGTGTGCTTTATCTCAGCCTAAAGTCACTATCAGGTTGTGCTGTTTTTACACTTTTCTAATGGATTAAACAACTGAGACATAACGTGTTATAATGAGCTGTAAAGGTGTCAGGTGTTCATTTTGCAACTTTGGACAGAATCACGCTAGCCGTTTCCCCTTGTTTCTAGTCTTTGAGCAAAGCTACGCTATCTGGCTGCTAGCTGTAGCTTTATATTTACAGAGCAGATATGAGACTGGTTTCAATCTTCTCATGTAACAGTCGCAAGAAAGCAAATCAGCATATTTACCAAACATCATTTAAAGTTCTGGCATGTTAAAGACTCATATTAAAAATTCCACATGAGCAAAGTCACAATATTTGAGTTTAAAGTAACTTTGAAAAGAATTTTACAGATCACAGCGTGTTTCGAGAGCTTGCGCTCATAATAAAAATCCACTAATGAATTTGAAAAGAGGCTGTGGATTTATGTTATCTTACTGTTTGCTGACAGGGACTTCAGACCTCTTGGATTTGCTGTGGTGTCTTGAATCTGAAATTTAGTTTGCAATTTTAGGGAATCTTTGAACAATAACTTTTTCTTCTATTTGACAAGCACATTTAGTCACATATATCAGCTTTTATACTCTATTTCTTAATGAAGTTAACAGTGGGTGAAACTATTTAGATATCATTTGACACACAGCAAAATCATGAGTGTAAAATCAACACTTTCCCTGAGTTTATATAATTCTCACAGATTCTGAGTTAAAGTTACTCTTTGGATAGTGTTAATATTTTAACTCTTTAATAGTGTTAATTTTTAACATTCATTGTGTTGTTTTATGACACATGAAAGTGTCTTTTTAACACTAGATTGTGTTACTCCTTTTCACTATGAGTGTTAATGTTTAACATTCCATTGTGTTGTTTTATGACACACGAAAGTGTATTTTTTACACTAAATTGTGTTACTTCTTTTCACTATAAGTGTTAAAAATACACTTTCATGTGTCATAAAACAACACAATGAATGTTAAAAATTAACACTAAATTGTGTTATTTACTTTCATTCGGAGTGTTAATTTTTAACATTCTTTGTATTGTTTTATGACACATGAAAGTGTATTTTTTAAGTGTTTATCACCATAATAAAATTATATGTTTTCACCGAATCTGAAAAGGCTTCTAGTCACCTGCAAGGCTACGGAAAAAGTTATAAACACTATCATGCTGTAAATCTCTTTACCATCTGTGCTTACAGAAGTTTAAAAGTGCTGACCCACATGACTTAACAGTGATCAAGTATAATTAAATTAAAATTAAATTAAATTAAATTAAAAAAACAAACTTATCATTTCATCTTTTTTTTTATTTTTTATTACTCGGGACAAAAACCAACTTCCCAGCCCCATGGGGATTGGGCACAACTTAAATCTATGTTTACATTTACAAAGAAAATAATGATACAATATAGAGGCTCTCATCTCCACCATAAGCACTTTGTAAGTCAAAAGGCTTATATATAACAAGACTGTCTGCTTTGAGAACATCTTTTCTCATCATCAAGTATCTTTTTTTATTCTGCAAAACACAAGCATTTCATGTTCAATCCCACTGCAAATGATTAGTCCTGTCCTGTACTCTGTCCCACTGATAGTTACCCAGTTAGTAGATGTCTTGCGGTACAGATTCAACATGCAGAGCTTGGGCAAACATGCCACTATTGTCCTCATTGCCCACATTAAATGATTTCAAGGGCCCAAACTCAATATGGTTTGAAGATGTCTCCCAATGATATGCTAAGGACATCTGATGTCTTTTTGCAAGAGATTTAGTGATGTTCTTGAAGTTTGAGTTTTTGAAGAGTGTTTTTGAAAACCCTGTGCTTCGCCTTGAATCTCATGCTCCACATACTGTATGTATTAGGTCCAATTTTTTTTTATACAAGCCGGATAGTGAATGTTTTGGGATCAGGTTTCTATCTGGATACAGCTGTTTGAAGAAGTCGTGATGTTCCATTATTAAATGCTTTAAATATACAGTCATGCCTAGTGTAACAGATGGAGGAAATATGATGTTAATTATCTGCAGTAAAAGCAGCAGCAAAATCCAGTTTTGGTTTCCTTCTGGCACACTGTCACCAAAAAGCAAAGGTGCTGTGTTGTGTTTGTTACAAGACAAAGAGTCTGAATGGAATTGAGTCCTATATTATTGCCACTACTGTCCAAGTTAATCATTGATTACGATTTTTGTGCTCCATGTACCCATAGTCAAAGGCATAAATTCTGGACAACAGATCAGGTTTTGACAAAACATTTTCTGACAGATACTCCAACAGTAACTTGAGTTCATACTGAGCCACCCCTTCAAGAATGTCATGCATAATGTCCAAAGAAAAATTGTGACAAACATGAAAGAACTGTAGGCTGTTAAGAGTCACAGATAACTTCTGTGGGTCTGACTGCAACTCATTGTTTTAGTTGATGAGTTTTGCACATAACTCACAAACTCTTGGAGACTCATTCATCTGTTGTAACATCAATGTTATAAATTGCTGACTGCACGAAAGTGTAAAGCCGTACCAGGGACTCATCATAAGACAGGTTGAACACGTAGTGGGATTTAAATAGTTAATCAAAAGCACCCAACGAGCCGGTAGCTTGGCAGGGAATGAGCTGTTTGTCCACGACGATGTAGAAAGGGTCAATCCTGTTCTGGGTTTGGCCAGCAGCAAGGATATATGGTTGTTTACCCTCTCTTCCTTGCAGGTGTTCATTGATGCTGTAGCATGACTAAAAACAGAATAATGACAGTAATAACATGAACACCTTAAACTAGCAAGTTTTCAACTACTCACTGCATACTTGGGTCTGTGGGACACCAGAAAAGTTGACTTGCTAAACAGGCCACGGCAAACTGTGTGTGTCCATGTGTCCCCAAGAAGTACATGCTGTTGAGGAATTGTTGAGGAAGAATATGTCTTTGCAAGTTTCTCTAATTAAGTTAATATAACTGAAAAAAACTGGCTTGTTGGATTTTAACATATGAGACATAACATACCTTGTAAAAGTGTACCATTTTGTCTACTGCATCACTGGGACTTATCTTGGCCCTCTACCGTCCAGCTGTGGGCGGCAAGAGATGGAGAAGGAGCAGCAGAGAAGCCATGTCACTGTCCCAGTCTATCAAGAGGAAAATGAGGCAAAACACGTCATTAGCATCTACTTAGAATGCACAAAGTAAATAGCACTAGCTAGTTTCACTAGTTTCTCAGCAGCTTTCAGAAGTCAACACAGCTCAGTTGACTGAGTCAGGTGTTTGGCCTCTTTGATAACCTTGGGCCTTAATGCTGTGTCCCACTTCTCAAGCATCGTGGAGGCTGTTTCAGCTCCAAACAGCAGCAGGAAGTCTTGATTCAGCCGTTGATCATACACGCATGCAAATACATCAAGCCAGTGGTCAGTGTATTGACATTGCTTACATCCAACCAAACAAAACAAAAAAGAAATGCACAACTCACCAGTCCTTTGACATCTAAAAAGCGTGAGAATGTTTTAAATTCATCTTCATTTTCTGAAACACACGTGCTTCATCAGGAGAGTGAACAAGAAATGAACTAGCTTCCCTGAAGGCATTTCCATCAAGCTGCTCTGGCAATGTGGCTGCTAATCTCCGGCGCTTTGGTCCTGTTGCTTAAGCCACTGTGGCTGCCTTGGCTGGCCGTTTTTCTGTATTCCTGGACATGGTCTTGAGGCGCCATGCTAAATGTCCAGTGCCTTTTTCCCCATCATAGAAATGCTCCTGTTGTAAGTAATTTAAAAAATCATTACAAAGGTTTATCACTCATTGATCTTACAGAAAGTGCAGTAACTGCACTGTGAAAATAAAGGACAGTTACTTAAGTAATAGGTTTGCTGTTTTCTAATCCATCTGTAATATCCTATTAACCCAATTCATTTTGATTGCCACTGGGAACATTTTCATTGATGTGATTGTTGTTTTGCATCTTCATGACTATCTTCATGGCCAAGTTGAATTTTGTAGTTTACTCCACATTTTTAATTTTTTAGGTCAGTATCAACAACGTAGACCAAATGTTCTAGAATGTTGAAATTACATCACTGTTTAAGTATGTAACTATGGTGCATCAATCATGTTAACTAAAGTCCCAGAGCTCTAGTCTGTAAAACTGGTGTTTTCTGGAAGTAATCCTTTTTTAAAACTTACATAGCCCTTTGGAGAAAAAGGATCCTTCAGTGAAGGAAAGAGTGCAATAATTCCCAGGGCATACGTCTTCTTCTGCTTACAGGAAGGCATCCTCCTTTAGAGCAAAGATAATAATTAATTTCAAGTTAGTTTTATTTATACAGCACCCAACAGAAGTTATCACATAATAATTCTCATATAGAATAGATCAAGACCATATTCTTAAAATACAAAAACAGACAATTCAAGTACCCCACTAATGACTATAGGGTCCCAGCTATGTTAATTCAATGCCATACATTTTGAAAATTCATTACATTCTTTCTTAATATAAAGCCTTTTAGTCTGAAATGGTTTAAAATGAACAATTGATTTAAGAAACGCTTAACCATGATTCTCAGTCATATGTCTAGCCAATATGTTGACAAGCTGTCTCCGGGTGCGGTGGTTCAAAAATTTTGTAACTTGTACTTTCAGTGACATCCTCACCTCCAGGTTTCCTGAGCAAAGCATTCTTTACCATCGACTCACATAAGACAAAAAAGCTCCCAGTTTACAATTCAGTCTTCCAGGATGAAATCATTTCAACAATATACCATAAATTATCTCTTCAGACTAAGGGTAAATGTTATTCACTGCATCAAAGGAAAGTCACAAAAACACAGCAGTGCTACAAAACAAAAGAAATCAGGTAAAGCAGCAAGTGCATAACAATTTTCTTTGATAATTGGTAAGATTAAAAGCCAAAACAATATAGTCTGGATTCAACTAGGGCTGAACAATTAAAAAAAAAATCAAATTGTGATTATTTTGACTGATTTTGCAATTGCAATATGATTTGTGATATTAATTTCTTATATCATTCTGATTTTAATTGAAAAACAAACATAATTATGATTTTTGTGGGGATCTGCACCAAATAATGTTTTCTTGAGTCTGTAGAATATGATGTGTAGGCCAAGACATCTCTGCTGTTTGCTCCTTTAACAAATATTGCGCCTATGATTTGAAAATTGCAGTAGGCCATCGATTAGTTGTTCAGCCCTAGTTTCAACTAGTACCCATCAACCAACTACACTACTAGCCTTTTCTCAAGATGGCTGCTGTAGCTTGAACATCTGTGGTTGGTCTCAGATTGCCTCAATAAATGGTCCATTTGTGACTAATCTAAGTGGCCGATTTACTCCTATTTTGATCCAGAAAAGGTTGGGAATCAAGTGAACTGAGATGTGTTGAAATTAAGCACTTTTTCTCTCTGCAATGGCGGGCGTCTCTGCAAGTGTCTCTGCAAACAATCTGAGATGCTATTGAATGCAACAAAGGTGAACTGAAGACTCATTTTGACACAAAAAATGAGTCAATTCAACGTGTTCTGGACAAAACACAAGGATCTTTATCCTCACTGTGTGACCAAGTGTCAGAGCTGGAACATATGGAAGTGTCTTGCTGCCACGGATCAGTTTTTACGTTATAACGTGAAAAGTTTCACATTATAAAAACGTGAAATGAAAAGTTTCACGTTATAAGGTGATCATTTATATTGTTAGAATAATTAAGTATATGGCTCATTTACAGTGTTT
Source organism: Plectropomus leopardus (assembly GCF_008729295.1). Taxonomy (NCBI): domain Eukaryota; kingdom Metazoa; phylum Chordata; class Actinopteri; order Perciformes; family Serranidae; genus Plectropomus; species Plectropomus leopardus. The sequence goes on from NC_056466.1 coordinate 37,792,634, forward strand.
GATCAAGTTCCACTTCATGCGTGGACTGAGACATGGTGAGATTCTGCTGTTATTGAACACGTTGGATGATATTGTGATTAGTATGTGAACACTCAGAAGAAATTTTAAAATGCATGGGGCTGTACCAAAGAAAGAATGAGTCCAATCCTTTGGAGGTTGCGTCATTTCTTATTGATCAGCTGGATGGGCACAGGAGGCTCAATGGATACAAACTGCATCATCTCAACTGTATCCAAGCTGGGTATGTCGTGACACAGAGTACCAAAAGGCATTTGTTGAAATTTCTTGACCCTCATGGCGTTCAGCAAAGGCGAAGACATCGCCTGATGAGACACATCTACATAAACCCAGGTCCTAATTTTATGTGGCATGTTGACTCATATGACAAACTAAAGCCATACGGCATATGCATAAATGGAGCAATTAATGGCTTTTCTAGATTTGTGGTCTGGCTTCATGCCTATTCAACAAACAGCGATCCTCATTGCTGGTTATTTCATAGCAGAAGCTGAGAAGAGGATGGGGACGGCTGCCAGAATTCACGCAGATTTGGGAACGAAAAAAGTCACAATGGCAGAAATACAGAGATTCATACGATGGAGTATGGATTGACATGTCAGCAACTGTTATATTACTGGATCCAGTAATCACAATCAGCAGATCGAAAGCTGGTAGGCCTTTCTGAGAACATCATGCCCAGAATTGGAGACTCTTTGGACAAGCAGCTCGTGCTGTTCACTTGTCTGAACATCGCTGAGGTATATAGCATGTATGATCCAATTCTGACAGAGAGAGAGAGAGAGAGAGAGAGAGAGAGAGAGAGAGAGAATGTGTGGGTGTGTGTGTGAGAGTGAGTGAGTGAGTGAGAGAATATGTGTGTGTGTGTGTAAGAGTGAGTGAGAGAATATGTGTGTGTGTGTATGAGTGAGTATGTGTGAGAGGGAGAGGGTAAAAAAGAGAGAGTGTATGAGAGAGTGAGAGGGGGGTTGACAGAGAGAGTTTGGGTGTGTATGTGCATCCACACACACAGAGAGTGAGAGAGGTAAGGTTTGAGAGAGAGAAAATCTTTTTCCATGGCAACTAAAAAAATTTGTTTTCATTGGTATTCCTCCTCTACAGGAAGAGCTACAGCAAGTTAGACACTTGTGGAATACCCACATCATATGTCGAAGTAGAAATGCAGTAGCTCCGAGTGGACATACCATTCTCATGTACACAATCCCTCAACTATTTAGGGGGCAAGATCACCTGAAAGAGGTGTTTCAGGAAGCACTGGAGGCTTGTAAACAAGAATGCCAACAGAGAGGACCTTATCCTTGCGATGAAACAGCATTCAACTTGTGTTGCCATATAATGGCAGAGAATTTCTTACACTCACCAACCACAGCAGATCAAGCCATAGAGCTATATCTCCTCCTGAGAGCGCACATACTTAAAGACCTATAGACTGTTAAAAACTTGCATGAGCATTAGGCAGGTCTATTTTATGTTAACTACAGGCTAAGTAAGTATTGAACAATACTGTATTCTTAGTTGTAAGGGAAATTTATAAAAACTCAGGTTCATTTTTGTTTTTTCAGTTCCTGGTCTGTAAATAGAAACAAGTAAATAATGAGTTTGATGAAAAATGCTCATACCCTATATATCTGCTTACTTAAAATGTAATGTTTGGGACATGTCCCTGAGGTCAACAATGAATTCCACATTGCAGCAGAGTTCACAGTTGTGTTTGCTTATGATGTGAGGTTTCTGCCTCTCCAAACTCTGAGACTGTTGGGAAGGATTAAAAGAAAAAATAACTAGCACCATTTATTTGCATACTGTTACATAAGAAAAGTATTACCAAGAGCTTGATGGCCTTTAAATTACCATATATCATATGAGACACCCCGATATACCTTGATGTGTTCTTTTATGTATGGGGATGTCCCGGTGATCCCAAAATCATTCTGGACAACAAATGATTTTAAACTATTTTATGGCTCTTCCTAGTATTTCTCTAAGTACAGGATTTGTACTTTTTATTTTTGTTTACTAATTAAATTTTTTCTGCAGCATGTCTTGGTTTTTGGATCAACTGCTTGTGTGCCACTTTTACAAGGATTCCCCTTAAATTCTCTCGTGTTGGAAGGGTTTTAACACCCAAGCCGTCCAAAAGATCAAGTAGTTCATCTCTATCCTCATCTACAAGTTCTTCTTTTAAGGCAGCAATTATCAGACCCCTGTCTGACTGACTTTTGTACAGGAGAAGACTTTCAAACAGCACATCCTCTGAGGCTTCATTCTCACCAAAAATAAGAGCCACTGTGAAAACAGGGGCAAGGCGGCAGGGAAAGTATCCATGGTCTTTAAATCCCTTAAGAAGAATCCTGCCAATAGATTTCCATTCTTCTTCCTGCCATTTGGGAGACATAGAACCCTCAGCTCCTCCCCTTCAGCTGTGTGGTCCAGTAACTTAGTCCAAAATATAGCATACACATCTCTTGAAACACCATCTTCATCAGCTTCTGTAAGTAAGTGTACTTAAGGGGGTGTTTGAGGAGTTCTGGGTCCTTGAACTGGCTAATCATTTCTTCCAGAAGACTGAACCTGTGAAGTTTTATGGTGACACATAACACATCATGTGAAGTTGTAGAACTTCCTTCTTGATAGCCTGATGCTGTGTCTGGGGGAATGTGCTCTGTGCTTCTTGATGGAAGTGTGATGGTTGTGATGCCCAGTTCATTGTCTTCAAACTGATGTATCAAAGTGTCATCAAGTTGACTCGCCAAGGGTTCTCCAAGAAAAGGGCCGAAATATCACCTCAGATGTGTCTGATACATCTGCATCAACTTCCAAATCTCATGACAGGATGACAATAGTTTGAGTAGCTTGCTCATCTTCTTTACATGTGTCTGTCAGTTGTATATCATTTAAATCTGACTTTTCTGCATTATATTCCTCATCCTCCTCATCTGTCAGAGTCTTTGTGCAAAAGTAAAATCTTAAAAACCCCATTCTTAGTACATCATACAGTTCCCCAACAGGATATCTTCATCAAATACAGCTTCTTCTTGATAGTCTAATATGTCGTGACATAGTGAGTTGCTCAAAACTTCCATATTTACCCTTTCCACTTGGGAAGAAAAGTTATTTAGCATACTGTAGTATGTCAGATTGTCTTGAATTTTTGGGTACATCAAGGGTTCTTGTTCCTCCTTCCCTGTGTTTCCTTAAGTGTTTACTGTCAAAAATCCATCCTAACTCAACTTTTCTGGTCGCTTTTTCAGCCCATTTGCTTTGTTTTACATATCTTCTTGTCCTCTTTGGGGCAGAAGTCTCCTCCTGATCTGATTTTTTATCATCATTCATATCAATGCCCATCTGTTCTTTAGTTTTTAAAGCAGTGAATTTTTTCTTGTTTCCATTGCACTACCTTTATTTTCCAAACAGAAGCATCTTGCTGCTATCTGATCTCCATATATTGGAATGCAGCCCGCAAGAGTGTCATCATCCATAAAGTCAATAATTGTGGCATCAATCTATCAAGACAAAAATACATTTTAACTCATGAACAAGACTGGTAACTGCTGCAAAATTCCACCACAACAGTATTGAAAACACTCATACACTCTCCGTCTTTACTGTTGTTGTTATTATTACAATTGTTGATATTCCATCCTCGCTCTGATTGGATGTAAATTTCCTCGGGCCTACAGTGCAATAAGCCCATTTCCACACAGCACACCTCACTTATGCCCGCAGATATTAATAATATATTTACACATTTGCAAGCACAAATTCCACTCATTTATGAACTCGACAAAGCTCACACATTGCAGACAACACAGCCCTGTATATGTTTTAAAATAAAATGCATTGTATCAGCAACAGATGGGATTCTGTTCACAGAGACGCTGTCAGAGGGCTTTTATTTTGAAAGGGAACAGGAACGTTAGAGTAAAACTGATGTCTTTGTATTTTCTCATCTCTGTGACAGAGATTACTTTTTTACTGCAGTGAAACATGGTCTAGAGTAAATATAATCATCAAAACACCATATTATCTATCTATTTCTGCCGACAAACACGCGTGATGTGCGTTAAAAACTTGTCGAGCCACCGTTTCTCTAGATATGCTGCAGCAGACACGCTCCTGACAAGCTGCTCAGGTGGGCAGTATACATCCATAGGGCAGTGTGGATGCTCTAACTTAATAAAATGGATGCCGACATGGAAAAACAACACAGTTGCTCATACGCTCCTGACGTGCGCTGTGTGAAACGGGCCACAGAAAAAATGTGCTGCATGAAAATATACTTATGTTATCTACCGCAGTGAAGATAGTTTTATGTTGGACATTCGACGGACATTCGCTCCTATGCTACATATAAAAAATTAATAAAAATTATTTGGAGATTTAAAATGTAAAAACAAGAGGTGTATCTCATGCAGCCAGTGGAGTACTATCATCCCACACTGATTTTGAGACCATTGGTCACATGACCTAGGAGCTATTGAGCTAAACTGCTAATATTTACATATGAAAAATTAATAAAAATTATAAATAGGTGTAAAATGTAAAAACAAGAGGCGTATCTCATGCAGCCAGTGGAGTACTATCATCCCAAACTGGTTTTGAGTCCACTGGTCACATGATCTGGGAGTTATTGAGCTACAATGCTCATATTTACATATGAAAAATTACTAAAAATTATTTGGAGATTTAAAATGTAAAAATAAGAGGTGTATATCATGCAGCCAGTAGTACTATCATCCCACACTAATTTTGAGTCCATTGGTCACATGACCTGGGAGCTATGAGCTAAAATGCTAATATTTACGTATGAAAAATTAATAAAAATTATTTGGAGATTTAAAATGTAAAAACAAGAGGTGTATCTCATGCAGCCAGTGGCGTACTATCATCCCACACTGATTACCCGCATTATCGTACAGGTCTGGTAGCTATTGAGCTAAAATGCTAATATTTACATATGAAAACTTAATAAAAATTATTTGGAGATTTAAAATGTAAAAATAAGAGGTGTATCTCATGCAGTCAGTGGAGTACTATCATCCCACACTAATTTTGAGTCCATTGGTCACATGACCTAGGAGCTATTGCGCTAAAATGCTAATATTTACATATGAAAAATTAATAAAAATTATAAAAGGTGTAAAACATAAAACTATCTTCACTGCGGTACGTTATCTTGTGCCATGCGTGATAGTGACTCTTCTGACACACCATGGTTTCGTAGAAAAATCAAGAGTGGGGTATCCCTGTGGTGGGGCATGATGATCAATCATTTCGAAGCTAAATGCTGAGTGACGAGCAGGTGACAACAGTCAACAACCCATGGATGTATGTATTATAGTGAAATCTGGATACAGCCATGGGGGCGGGGCCTCGTTCATTCCCATAAGAACTGCTCAGTGGCCGATTTATAATAGATCCATGTCAGTGGTGCATGAAGCACATGGATCTATTATAAATCTGGATACAGCCATGGGGGCGGGGCCTCATTCATTCCTATGAGAGCTGCTCAGTGGTGCATGAAGCAGAGAAAACTCTTTTTCCGGGTTTAGAAAAGTGTAAAATACTCAGATCTACTGGCCCATAGAGCATGCGTAGAAGTGATTAACGACAGCCGAACGCGGCCTAGTGTACCCGAGCATTGACTCCGACTCACTGGCTCGCTCACACAGATGACCCGAGTGCTCAAAACGAACAGCACCGGTGCACGAGCATTCCTCTCGTAGTAGCTTAGCTTATTAGCAACAGCAGCTAATAGGCGGTATAACGACAGCACTGTCGGTTTTAATATTTACGTTATAATCAGATAATGGTATATTTATCTCTCTCTCTCTTCTTCTCTCTCTCTCTCTCTCTCCACACACACACACACACACACACACACACACATACAACTCATCAGGGAATCATATCGTAATCTCGACCGGAGAAATCATATTAACAGAATCAGAATGCGTTGTGCCCATAAAAAGGTTATAAAAGGTGGTGGTGGTAATATTGCCCCGTGTTTTATCACACAGCTCAACTTTTAAAAATACTATGTTCAGTACCTTTCAATAACTGTCTCTAGTGCGCCGCTGCTCACTGATAACCGGTAGCTTGAATACAGAGCGTAGACTGTATATACAGTCTCTGATACAGACACGGTAAGTCGTCCATATTACAGGCTTTACAGCCAACAGCATATGGATGTGTTGTAAAATGGTACAAATTATGAATTGTGATTAAAAAATGATGAATTACAGCAAAAATATCCATTACTACAGCCGGTACGAAGCCTGTGCTATGTCAGAAACTGTTAGAGTTACATGCGCGCTCTCACGGTAGAGTCCCGCGGGTCCGATGCGCATTCAATTTATGTCTGGAGAAAGACCGAATTCCAAATCTTGAATCAGAAAATAGCGCATTTTAGGACTTAATGTTTTTAATAATGGCTAAAAAAAATATATTCTGAAAAGTCAACATGTCTCAAAAAAAAAACATGGGAAACACTCTTTCCCAGTGTTAACAAATGGGGAATAGTCTTTCTGGGCCACGTGACGCTGTAGTTCCACTTTCGGCCACTATGTAAATTTTGCTTCAGAGGGTGGCGCACTTCCTGGGGGCTTGGCATGAAGTGCACTGGCCCATAGAGCATGCGTAGAAGTGATTAACGACAGCCGAACGTCACGAGTGTGACCGACTGTACCCGACTCACTGGCTCGCTCACACAAGTTACTCGAGTCGAGTGCTCTAAAGCGAACAGCGCTTGTTCACGACACGAGCATTCCTCTCGTAGTAGCTTAGCTTATTAGCAACAGCAGCTAATCGGCGGTATAAGGACAGCGGTGCTGTCGGTTTTAATATTTACATGATAATCAGATAATGGTATATTTATCTCTCTCTACATACACACACACACACACACACACACACATACACAAATATACATACAACTTACTAGGAACTGGTGCCTTGTAATATTGCCCCGTGTATTAGGCTCATTCTACAGAAACATCAATTTTTTTCTGTCCCTAGCCTTTGGAGAAATATTACTCTTCTTTACATTTTATTAGTATTAGATTAAAAATAAAAAACATATTATTTGAACTATCACACCATTTGGAGCCATCAGCTTGGTAATATTTGCTTTTTAATCAGTTATTTAGAACCCCAACCACCACAAAAGTGCTCATCCCCACAGTTATTTATGGAGGGAAGGTGCTGTATTTTGAGTTTAAAAATGTGTTTTTCTACCATTCAAAATGCAAAAATGTATAAATAACTAATTTAAGCAATGTTCACAGAGGGTTTTTTTTTTTTTTCCTGCTAGAATAGCCACAGTGTAGTGGTAGGGAACAACTGTCCTTCAATACACAGTGTGTCCACTATACAGGATGCTGGTTTGCCTTTCTGTCTATTGTGTTTGAGAATGGGCAGCCTGTTCTCACTCCCAGTGTCAATGGACCTAGGTGGCTGACAAAGGCTCCCTCAGGAGTGGGCAACTTTCCTTGTATAACAAGCAAGAAACACCCCATGGGATGGGCGGAAGGTTCGGTGAATGGGTCTAACAAACAGCAGACTTTCACCTGGAAGTCCACTATTTATGATATTTATGATAGTAAGTAGTGTATGGGTGATTACATCTGCCCAGAACATCACTGGTTCCCATCTACAGAGCCTGCAGACCTTCAATGGCAAAAGATGTAGGTGTCACGATTCCTGCTCCTCTCCCCCTTCTCAGTACTTTTCCATTCACTCTTCCTCTGCTCACTCTACCTGCTGACCACGCCCACTCTGCCTGCTCTACTCACTCACCTCCAGCTGCATCTCATCAGTAATCAACCCAGTATATAAGCCTGCCACACACACACTCTCATTGCCAGATTGTTCTCACGCATTATGCAAGACTCTCCAGCATTCTCCTGCCAGATCTCCGAAAGCCGACCCTGCCTGTCCCCGACCTGCTCTCCTCGCCTGATCCCCGGTAAACCTACCTGCCTTCTGTCCTCGACCACGAGCTCCGTTTTGGCGTCCTGATCTGCTTCGCTGGTAAGACATCTCCGCCTGGCCCCGACGATCCTCCTGGTCCATCCCATCGGTACCGCTGCATCATCGGACTGCTCACTCGGCTTCGGAACCTCCGCCTGTCCCCGACCACGCTTCCGCCTTCTCCTCGACGGTAACTCCACACGTGCTGTCGAGCTGTGGTGCTACGGGGTTTCCTCCACATCCACGCCGAGTGACGTCAGCTTCGGTTCGTTGCTTCGATCTCCCTCCAGAGACTGTGTTGTGGGTTCCGACCCGAAGAACGAACTGTGTGCTGAATTACCTCATCTTGCTTCGTGTCTGAATTGTGTTGGTCTAAATAAAAGTCATTACCAACTAATCCTGGTTACAGTTGTACTGCATCTGGGTCCTTACCACACCCGTTACAGTACAATCTGGCAAAACATGGACCCAGCAGACAACACCGCTCTCCAGTCCGTCTTGCCCGCGTCGAGGGAATGCTGCAACAGCACGAAGCACAGCTCACCTCGAACGCAACTGAAGCTCGCCAATCGGCTTCGGCGTTGGAGCGTGCGCTAACGCAGTTAGCCACCCAAGTGCAGCAGATGGCTTCCTCGCTGACTCATCACATGCTCCACCAACACCGGCCCCAGCTTCACCTGTTTTGCCACAGACACTCAGCCCGGCATCTGAACCTCGGGTGGGGGCTCCTGAACGATACGCCGGGGATCCAGAGGGTTGTAACCCGTTCCTGACGAACTGTTCGATCCTGTTTGCCCTGCAGCCACACACCTTCGCCACGGAGGGAGCCAGAGTCGCCTTCACCATTAATCACCTCACCGGCAGAGCTCGCTTGTGGGGAACGGCGGAATGGGAGAGAGGCACGCCAGCTTGTTCCTCCTTCCAGTCCTTCGCGGAGGAACTACGAAAGGTTTTCGGACCAGTACCAGCAGGACCTGACGCCACTGGGGGTCTTCTGAGCCAGAGACAGGGGAACCGAACGTCGCTGATTTCGCCATCGACTTCAGAACCCGGGCCCGACTGAGTGAGTGGAACATGGCGGCTCAATGCGACGCCTTCCTCAACGGGCTAGCTCCGTACATTAAGGACAAGCTGGTTTCGTTCGACCTCCCCAACTCATTGGATGGCTTGATTGAACTGACCACGAGGCTAGACAGGCGGATTCAAGCCAGAAGGAGAGAGCAACGGTTGGAGGGGGCTGAACACCGTTTCTCCGTTCATCAGCATGGGCCACCTGCTAACCCCGGTCTCCATTCTGAACTCACCTCAGGAGCCGAGCCCATGCAGGTGGGCCGCACCGGTTTGTCACCAGAGGAACGGGAGAGACGACGTCGTGGGAACCTCTGTCTCTACTGTGGCCAGGCCGGCCATTTTGTTTCACGGTGTCCAGCAAAAGGGAGGGCTCAGTGGTAGATGGGGGCATCCTGCTGAGCCGATCATTGAACTCTGCCCCCTATCAACGGCCCCTGTTCCATGTTCAGCTTCTGTTGGCGGAGGGGTCCCACACTCTCGCCACCTTCATAGACTCTGGAGCAGATGTTAACCTCATTGATGAGGAACTCGCTCGGCAGCTGGAGATCGAGCTGGACCCTCTGCCCCGTCCTGTTCCGGCCAACGCACTAGACGGCCACCTCCTGGGAAGGGTCATCCACCAGACCACGCCCATCTCCATGCTCCTGCTAGGCACACACCTTGAGACCATCCGTTTCCATGTGCTGAGGTCTCCTAATCTTCCCCTGATCCTTGGGTACCCCTGGCTGCGTCGGCATAACCCCCACATCGACTGGTCTACGGGGTCCATTTTTGGGGTGGAGTCCTTCGTGCCATCAGATCTGCCTTCAACAGACGGTCACGCCAGTGCCAGCTCCCAGTTCCAGTTCCTGCTCCACGCCAGATCTCTCTATGGTACCCCCAGAGTATCATGACTTCCGAGAGGTCTTCAACAAGATGAGGGCCACGTCACTGCCTCCACATCGTCCCTACGACTGCGCCATTGACCTCCTTCCTGGCTCTGTCCCCCCCAAGGGACGTCTGTATTCCCTGTCGGCACCGGAAAGAGAGGCCATGGACACTTACATTAAGGAGGCCTTGGCATCTGGCATCATCCGCCCCTCCTCCTCTCCCGCTGGCGCAGGGTTCTTCTTCGTAGGCAAGAAAGATGGCTCCCTGCGACCCTGTATTGATTACCGGGGTCTCAACGACATCACCGTTAAGAACCGTTACCCTCTTCCTCTCATCGCCTCGGCGTTCGAGCTCCTACAAGGGTCCACCATCTACACCAAGCTGGATCTACGAAACGCCTACCACCTGGTACGGATCCGTGAGGGGGACGAGTGGAAGACGGCCTTCAACACACCAACTGGACATTATGAATACCTGGTGATGCCGTTTGGGTTAACCAATGCCCCGGCCGTTTTCCAGGCTCTGATCAATGACGTGCTCAGAGATCTGCTCAACAAATTCGTGTTCGTGTACTTGGACGACATCCTGATCTTCTCCCGCACGAAGCAAGAGCACGTTCACCACGTCCAGACCGTCCTGCAACGCCTGCTGAGCAACTCCCTCTTCGTGAAGGCCGAGAAGTGTGAGTTTTCACGCCACATCAGTTTCCTTCCTGGGCTACATCATAAGCCATAACCATATGGAGATGGACCCGGCTAAGGTCTCTGCGGTCACCTCTTGGCCTGTTCCTGATTCCCGCAAGCAGCTGCAGCGTTTCCTGGGTTTCGCCAACTTCTACAGGCGGTTCATCCGGGGCTACAGTGCTGTGGCGGCTCCTCTTACGGCCCTCACCTCCTGCAACATCCCCTTCCGTTGGTCTCCGGCCGCGAAGGGAGCGTTCCGTACACTCAAGGAACGCTTCAGCTCGGCTCCCATCCTCCTGATCCCGGACCCTGACCGACAATTCGTGGTGGAGGTGGACGCTTCCGATGTGGGTGTGGGGGCCGTTCTCTCTCAACGATCTGCCAAGGACCAGAAGCTCCATCCCTGTGCTTTCTTCTCTCTCGTCGTTTGTCCCCTGCTGAGAAGAACTACAATATTGGTAACCGTGAGCTGCTGGCAGTTAAGTTGGCCTTGGAGGAGTGGAGACACTGGCTGGAGGGAACCAAGGTCCCCTTCCTCGTCTGGACTGATCACAAAAACCTCGAGCACATCCGCTCTGCTAAAAGACTGAACTCCCGTCAAGTCCGGTGGGCTCTGTTCTTCGCCAGATTCACCTTCACCCTGTCATACCGACCTGGTTCCCGTAACATCAAGCCTGACGCCCTGTCCCGTCAGTTTCTGGTTGGAGAGGGGCACTCCTCCAACTCGGACAGTATTATTCCTGCTTCCTGTCTCCTGGCCGCCCTCACCTGGGCCATCGAGGAGCGGGTCAAAGCGGCGGTGGAGGACCAGCCGGGGCCCAGTTCCTGTCCACCAGGTCGGCTCTTTGTCCCACAAGACCTGAGGTCCGAGGTTCTGCAGTGGGCACACAGTTCCCGGCTCACCTGTCACCCAGGCATTGCCCGTACCAAGGAGGTGGTGCAACGACGGTTCTGGTGGGCCACCATGGATGAGGACATCTCTGGCTTCGTCAACGCCTGTCCAGTCTGCAGCCAGAATAAGGCTCCCCGGAGGACTCCTGCTGGTCACCTTCAGCCCCTGCCTGTGCCTCATCGTCCCTGGTCCCACATCTCCGTGGACTTTGTAACCGGTCTGCCACTGTCGGGAGGCAACACCACTATCCTGACAGTGGTAGACCGGTTCAGTAAAATGGCTCACTTCGTGCCCCTGCCTAAACTTCCATCTGCTAAAGAGACTGCTGAGTTGTTCCTGGAACACGTGTTTCGTCTCCATGGTCTTCCTACTGATGTGGTTTCGGACCGGGGTCCCCAGTTCACCTCCTCGTTTTGGAGAGAATTCTGCCGCCTCCTGGGTGCCTCGGTCAGCCTGTCCTCCGGTTACCACAGCCAGTCTAACGGCCAGACAGAACGTAAGAATCAGCAGATGGAAACAGCACTCCGCTGTATGGCATCCAGACATCCCGCTTCCTGGTCCTCGCATCTGATGTGGGTAGAATACGCTCATAACACTCTCACCAGCTCTGCTACCGGCATGTCCCCATTCCAATGTGCATATGGGTTTCAACCTCCCTTGTTTCCCGACCATGAGAAGGAGACCGCCTTCCCTTCTGTAGAGGCCTTCATCCGTCGCTGCCGCCAGGTTTGGACCCGGGCCCGATCTGCTCTACTGGGGTCCGCAGAACGTTACGCCACGGCCGCTAATCGGCGCCGTTCCCGGGCTCCAGCCTACCAAGTGGGGCAGAAGGTGTGGCTGTCGACACGGGATCTCCCCTTGAAGGAGGACTCCAAGAAGTTGGCTCCCAAGTTCATCGGTCCGTTCCCCATCGACAAGGTGATCAACCCAGTGGCGGTCCGATTGAGATTACCCCGGTCCATGAGGGTCCATTCCACCTTTCATGTCTCCCGACTCAAGCCGTTCCGGGAGAGCCCTCTGCAACTTCCGTCCCGACCTCCTCCTCCTCCCCACATCATAGATGGGACCCCTGCCTATACGTGCGCCGCCTGCTGCGCTCTCGCCGCCGTGGTAGGGGCCTTCAGTACCTCGTCGATTGGGAGGGGTACGGTCCGGAGGAGCGATCGTGGGTTCCAGCACGCCAGATCCTGGATGACAGCCTGGTGGAGGAGTTCCATCGGCAACATCCAGACCAGCCCTCCGGACCCGCCTCGGCACGTGGGGGTCCCGGTTCTGCTTCCCGTCCTGCTCCTGTGTCCGCACCGCCCGGGGATGACGACGTGGGTTCTGCCTCGTACTCCGGTGATGTCCTCTCGGACGACGGGGGGAGTGTGTCTGGGGTCTCTGAGGAGTTCTGACCCTCCTCCGGGCCCCCGCCGCCCGCCCTGCTTCGGTGGTTCGTGGTGGGACGTCGTGGGCCGTCCCTTGGGGGGGGGGTTCTGTCACGATTCCTGCTCCTCTCCCCCTTCTCAGTACTTTTCCATTCACTCTTCCTCTGCTCACTCTACCTGCTGACCACGCCCACTCTGCCTGCTCTACTCACTCACCTCCAGCTGCATCTCATCAGTAATCAACCCAGTATATAAGCCTGCCACACACACACTCTCATTGCCAGATTGTTCTCACGCATTATGCAAGACTCTCCAGCATTCTCCTGCCAGATCTCCGAAAGCCGACCCTGCCTGTCCCCGACCTGCTCTCCTCGCCTGATCCCCGGTAAACCTACCTGCCTTCTGTCCTCGACCACGAGCTCCGTTTTGGCGTCCCTGATCTGCTTCGCTGGTAAAGACATCTCCGCCTGGCCCCGACGATCCTCCTGGTCCATCCCCATCGGTACCCGCTGCATCATCGGACTGCTCACTCGGCTTCGGAACCTCCGCCTGTCCCCGACCACGCTTCCGCCTTCTCCTCGACGGTAACTCCACACGTGCTGTCGAGCTGTGGTGCTACGGGGTTTCCTCCACATCCACGCCGAGTGACGTCAGCTTCGGTTCGTTGCTTCGATCCCTCCCTCCAGAGACTGTGTTGTGGGTTCCGACCCGAAGAAACGAAATCTGTGTGCTGAATTACCTCATCTTGCTTCGTGTCTGAATTGTGTTGGTCTAAATAAAAGTCATTACCAACTAATCCTGGTTACGGTACTGCATCTGGGTCTTTACCACACCCGTTACAGTAGGAGGATTTAGGGACAAATTTTAATTTCAAATAATTCCACCTTGTACCTTGTATTTGTGTCCCTTGTAAAACCAAAAGTCAGTCAAGTTATTTTAATAACAACATTGTGTGCTAGTTTATATAACATGTTCCATTAGTGACATATGTTACATAAGCAATACCATTGTTATTTTAAGTCAAACCATAATGTCTTTTCTTAGATGAACAGCAAAATTAAAATTTACAGTATATATATGGTATGTGTAATGAAAATAGACACATATATCCTACCTGAAAGAGTGTCCTGGTGAATCTGTTCTCTTAGACCTCAAATAGAGCTGAGGGTGTTGAGTTACAGGGTGGAGAGTTACTGGAAGGAAAAAGAAATGGAAAGTGTTACATTGTGTAATATCTGACCATCACTGACCTCTACCTCTCAGGTATAATATGTAACTAGTGAACACGCCAGCAGTACATTTCCCTGTATGGAACCCCAAAGTATTCAGCATTAAATAATTTTAATATGACATTGTGAAATAATCAGATGGACATATTGTGTGAAATATATTAATGAACTAACAATTCATTAAATAATTGAATAGACTGTGTTCTAGAAATTTGTTAAGTACAACACTGAGCCAACAGTTGTCTTTCTGATAGTTTAATTCAGGCATTTGCAAAAGGACCCCTGCACTCTCCAGCATGAGACAATGCAAAAGGAAGGGCCCAGAGCAGTGGTGATGCAGAAATAAAATATAGTGAATTATATGGACCTGGTTACACTTTGTCCTTCAAACAGGACAAAGAGAAACAATGACATGGTTTATCACACAGTATACGTCATCATGCACAGTACAGAGAGAACAAGGATTTACACCAAAAGATCAACACACAGTGGTTTGTCACAAGACACTAACAATGTGATCAAATAGAGAGTGCTGATTAAGAGAGAGAGATGATGATGAGAAATGGGAACTCCCATTACAACTGTTAAAACCAAAGTTAAAAAATTTTAATCTTTATGATTTTTCATCTTAAATGCCCTCTTGCATATGTCTGTTTTTATTTCACTTTGTCCTTTCCCCAAATAAGACATCTTATATCAAGTTTTATATCAATAATATTTTTTTTGAAATTGCCACTGACTTTATTTCATAATGTCATTTTTCATAATGTGTGTCACTGCCCTCTCACCCTTCAGGAAATCATGTACCCCCTGCCTCTTATGTTACGAAGCTCAACAACTGCAGCCAAATTTAGCCAGTTTTCTCTTACAAGTCAGAGCAACAAGGCATGCTTCCTACCTAAGCCAACTTGAAATATTATACAGCATCTGAGTGAAAATCAAGTGGTAGCATTGTAAAAATGTTCCTGTTGGCCTGATCTTCACAGAAACGTGAGGAACATCTTTAAAAAAATGCTGTGTGTGTTCAAGTTCCACAGATGATATTGACACACAGTCCATGGAAACAGTGCAAACTCTCTAGTTGATGATGGGTTATAAAAATGTTCTTGTTGCATAAATTTGAATAGTATCACATGAAAGGAGGTGTGATGCAGAGGTTTGCTCTGTTGCCTCACAGCAAGAGGGCTCCAGGTTCAAATCTGCCAGCCAGTTGTGGTCCCTGTGTGTGGAATTTACATGTTCTTCCTGTGTCAGCATAGTATTCTTCAGGTTTTCCCATTGTCCAAAGACAACTGGTACAACTGGTGACTTCAGGTGTGGACATGAGTGTAGGTGTGAATGTGCCAGCCCTTATTTTCAGCCCTGTGATAGCCTGGTGACCTGTCCAGGGTGTACCCAGCCTCTCACACAATGGTAGCTGGGATGACTGATTCAAAAATTTCATTTATAATTCTGTTTACTTCAGTGTCTAATTACAATTTTTTTTCTTTCCACAAATCATAAAAAAAATCATAAAACAATCATTCATGAACATTTCTGTCAAGTGGGAATAGATGGCCAAGAGTTGCAGTTCAGCAACACTTACGAATGAAATCACCATAAAACTTCACTAAAGAAGAAGGGGCAAGGTAAGATGTACATAGTTGGAAGATTTCTCTTATTTTCACGAGCATGGCAGGTGAGGTGCTGATTTCCAGGTGCCAGTGTTTTGTATACAGTATATTTCATATTTAAACCACACACAAAAGTATTGGTGTAAATGCTAAGCTGTAAATAAGTCACAGATTCAAATACACCATCAGTGGAATTTTGTGATTAGTTTGCTCACTCTGCATGAAAACATATTTTCTCAGAAGGGTGTAACCCTTGAAGCTTAGTTCAGACCAATGATACACAATGAGACAATTTGAAGTGCATCAGATAACATCACATAATCCCAATGTGACTTCTCTTCATTGGCTCCCTGTTTATTTTAGAACTGATTTTGCAAGTTTTTGCTGATAACTTTGAAGCTTGTGTTGGTCTGGCCCCAAGCTTGTGATGGCTAGGCTGGTCACATCGCACGCACATCTGCTTCTTCACAATTCATTCATGACATGTACATTCATTGTCTGAGTGCCTGCCCTCTATGACTTTATAAATCCCACCTACAAAGATGGCTTCGGCCAGTCAGGGGTTGGCAAGTCCGCTGGAGAGCAGTGATCGCAAGAAGAATCTCATCCCAGCAGCACAGTGAAAGTTAGTTAACAGCTACCGTGGCTGCTTGCTCTTGTGGAAGTACTGTACATGAAATGAAGTTGCACAATGTATGAGGACGTCAGCATACACTTTGGAGCTTTACCAACAGTTCCTTGTTGGGAGCAGAGACACAAGATCGGCGGGCGAGAAATCCCGGACTCCATACTTTAACCCGACTCTTCAGACCTGTTAACTTTGGTGTGAACATCTGTGATTACATCATGGGATTAAATTAACAATATCAGTTGATGGGAAATATATTGTTTGGTGGGAAGCTTTCTCTTGACCTGATCAGAACTGAAAGACTAAATAAGCGACTGTGTTTAGTTTTATGTGGAATGTTACATGTGAACTGTGCTTGATTGAACTGTTGGACTCACACTGAGATTAACTGGTTGTTTGAGCTATGGATATATTTGTTGTTACATTCATAGAAATGTAGTCTTGTGATTATTTCAAGAAGGAAAGCAACCAGGGTATTTGAGAAACACTGAGTTTAGGTACTGAGTATTCCAAATTGTCAGGCACCGACCTGACAGCCCCCCCCCCCAGCAACTTTAAGTCAAACCACTATATACTGGAAATGTTGACCCCATATTCTCCAATTGGCATCCTTTATATCCAACAGTAGTGCCCTTCTGGCCGTTCCAAAGTGGAGGCTTAAATGTAAAGGTGACCAAGCTTTTGCCATCAGGGTCCCTTAGCTTTAGAGCGACATGCCCAAGAAAATAAGGCTTGTAGAATTGCGAACCTCTTTTAAATCACTTCTTTAAAACCAATTTTTATAAACTCTCTGTTGACACACAACTGCCGGCTGAATTTAAGCAGCAGAAATGAAGTCATGATGCTGAAAACTGAGAAGTGTAAATTCTCCAAGACATCCGTCAAGTTTCTGGGACAGATCATAGACGGGACTGGAGAACATCAGATAAGGTGAGAGCAGTCACACAAATGGTGTGAGTGGGTTAAGGCTTCTGGGAATTGTTAATCAATTAGAAAAATATCTTCCTCACCTTGTGGAAAAAATCAAAGCAACTGAGAGAGCAGCATGTGGACCTGGGCAGACTAACAACAGAATGCTTTTGACAGCATCAAGCAACAGTTGAATAAGCCACCAGGTTTGGCACTTTGCAATGCAAAGGCGCAGACAACAGTCTCAGCTGATGTATCGACGACAGAAAGCAAGTCATATTCCTCCACAGACAAGAGGGTGGCACAGTAAAACCAGCTTCCTATGCTTCAAGGGCACTCAGCAACACAGAAAAAAGATACACTCAAATAAAAAACGAGGCTTTAGCCCTCACTGCGGAATGTGAGCAGTTCCTGATAAGCACTGTGTTTGTACCGCTGCTGGGATCAAAAACCTCGACAAGGTGCTCCCATGCATGCAGAGAATGAGGATGAGACAAGGTATATTTTATGTACAAAATGGATTTACAGTTTCCAGTTGTTATTTTTACACACTACTTACATGGATCACACACTATTGTTGTAAACAAACACAGCAGTGCGCCGGGGAAAAGAAGAGACCGATCAAGTGATTTCAAACTTTACGCACGTCTTTATTGACATAATTATTTTACACACAGAGACAAACAGGTGCTTGTTGGAAAGCTTGTAATCTGTAGTTTAACCAGCAAAAACACTAACTTGGGCTACTGACAAGTAATATGCTGCGAAGATAGGATGATATTCAGGGGCGCATATCCTCAGTACATGTCAGGGGGATTAATATTATTATTGATATTATTGACGATTAAACAAATGAATTAGTTACTCACAAAGAAGCCACCCATCACACACCGTGCCAGCTTGGAGCCTATTCCCAACCATGCTGCTCATTAGAATGAATTAATCGTGCATTGATCTAGGCCACCTTGCCACAATGTTTGTTAATTGCATTTGCGCATCACATACGATCTGTACATTGATTGAATGAAATTGAAATCCTCTGGGTCTCTAAATATGCATTCTCTTCGCAATATGCCATTTGCAATATCTTCTAATAATGCTTAAGTTGCCATTGTTGTTAACATTATTTTCTGCACCATTTTGTGCATGTTTTATATCCACTCATCTAATTGCCGACAGGTGGATGTGTTAAACGTCCATCGGTGTGTCTCTGATGTGCATATCACTCAGAGGAGTAATTGACATTTTTAACAGTTTCCCATCATCACCTCTAAGAGTCGCCAACGGATCAAAAGCAGTAGAAATAATGCGTACGCCAGCCATGAAATTGGCGTGGAATGCACATTTCCACAGTCATTTCACTCTTGATACATCTGAACGTGAGCGTGGAAAAGGGCGTACGTCACGTTTTGTGTGTACGCACCCTTTGTAGATGAGGCCCCTGGACTGAGCACGGAACTTTGTTACACTGATGTGTGAGACGTATACTGCCAACCAAATTTCAAGCCAGACCCTGGAAAAAGGTTGGTGCAGATCTGTTTGACTGGAGGAACAGACAGTGTTTGGTTGTGGTGGATTACTTCTCAATGTACACTGAAACTGCTGCAACTAATCTCTACCACAGTAGCCACTGTCATTGAACAGTTCAAGGCAATATTCACAATATTTGCATGGCATACAAGCACAGGTTAGGACAGATAATGTACCTGTTTTCTTCTTCTTTTAGTACTAGATACCTTTGAAGACTTCAAAAACTCCCAGTTTAACTACACACACACACACACACACACACACACACACACACACACACGCACATATATAAACCACCTGTCCTCTTAACAGTCGCAGGGGGGCTGGAGCTTATCCCAGCTGTCATTGGGCAAGAGGCGTATATACATATAGATATATATATATATATATATCCAACAAACAGCAACTATATCCTCTGCAAAATGTCTGTCAGACCTGGGCCCTTTCACAAGAGTATAAAAGACATTTCCTGCATCCAGTTAGGGTTAGTGTGGCACTAAATTGTCAAAGCAACAGTATACTTATCCTGGAAAATACACACAAAACTATATTTGAGTTCAGTTTAACATAGTAGATAATTTAGGCCAGGCGATATGGATAGACTGGTTCAGGCAAAGCAGCAGTCTGACAGTCTGTATTAAAGGAAAACATGATCAACTGGATATAAACCAGTGAAAATACCTCGGGAGGAATAACCCTCCTACATTACCATACCAGTTTAACTTACCTTGCTCAATCTGGGGCCCTAATTAAAGGAGATGGTGGGAAGGTGAGCAGGCTGACTGCTCTGGCTCAACAGGGGGGAGACAAGGGCTGAATTTCCTAAAAGACTAAGTTATTATATTATTAGTGATATGCCTACAGTTAAACAAACAAAAGCAGTTATGTATGGCCTACCAGTTCAACATGGGCCTACAGAGCATAGACATCAGTAGCTTCACTACATCTGTATTATACAAGAAACCTCCTTAGATTTGTGATCAAACCACACATCCAGTGTTTCTCACCAGATCTTCCTTACTTGCTAACACCAAGTAGTCCTACCACACATTTACCAGGATTCTGACAAACAGGTACTGATTTCCCACTCTTGTCCTTTAAAAAGCAGGAAACTTTCTCTTAATTTACCTACAGAGGGCAGTGCTCTCACCCCTACCTCACAGCATTTACCAAAATGCTCCTCCATACAATTCCTTGTTTCCTGGGCCACTTCAGGATCTGTCAGTGAAGAGACATTTGCTCCCCAATATTCAAAGATGTTTTCTGTTTGAAGAGTGAGGATTATAGATGTGTGGTGCTGGCTGTTACTGAGTCTGTATTACAGATTACTACTTAATATAGGCCTGCATATTTTTTAAGGCAACAAAACATTTCTATCCATGAATAGCTCCCATGTGCATGTACCATGAACCTCTGCTCTAGCCAATGAGATGCATGCTTTCACAAAGACAATGGATTCGCCACAGGATGCAATGGCATCTAAATGACCCATCAGGGTCAGTCAGCTTTAGCACACAGGAAGCTGTACCAATCAAAAGATTTTCACCCTTCAGTGAGGAAAGGACTTTTGTGTAAAGACTTGAAATATCTCATATCAAGAAAAAAAAAAGATCAAATAATGCCCCTCCCTCTCTCTCTGCCTCTTTGTCTTACATTTACACCCACACAGACACATCCATCCTGTGGTTGAGCTAACATGACTACTACTGTCAAAATTTTCATTAAACCAAACCTAATGATCAAATCATTCACTAAAAAGGATGTTGTTCCTCAGCTTGTCTCTCCAGGTTAGTTGGGTCAGTCCCCACCTCTTGTGCATTTTAGATGGCTAAATTATGCTAGCTCAGATTTAAGGCAGTTGCTATAATGGCATCACACTGCCATTCAGTGGCTGCAGCTTTTAAGCATCTACATGTTAACCGGTCAATATCATCGGAAGTTTAACTCAGGTTCCAATTTTTACCTTGTGGTATTGTAAGCAGAGTAGTTAGAAGTTTCATGTAACTGATTAAATGTAGATTAAATCAACTTACATTAGGCATTTGAAGATAAAATATGAGATGAACAGTAAAAAAGATCAATACTTTGCTGCAAAATCCATGTATGTGAATAGCTGCACTGGAAATTTGTAAATTAAAACTAGAAGTACTGCTTCCTGGGGCTTAGACCGAGATGGCGGCGTGATTTGATTGCTCCATTCAACCTTGCAGAATTTAATATAAATCCCCAAGCTTTACTAGTTCAACAGCAACTATGTCAAAAACTGTGTCGAACAAGAAGAGTGATATTTTAAAGCGTGCACAAAGTTTGCAAAAGCAGAAAAATGAGGCAACAATCGAGAATGAGGAGCAGGCTAGCATGGACCAAGCTAGCATGACTGCCGTATTAGCAGATCTAAAGACACTTAGAAAACACGGAGTTCAGTGAATTTGGTTCCAAACTGGACTGAGTAAACGGACGGCTTGGCAAGATGGCTAACTCCGTTGAGGCTTTAGAAAATAACTTGAATGAGGTGAAGCATGATGTAACATCTAATATTGCACGAATGGAAGAAGCCGAATCACGCATCATGTTCACAGAAGGGAAGTTGGAGACCACCATGGCGAAGCTTGGTAAAGCGTCAGGACGGATCACATACCTTGAATCCAATCTTGAAGACATGGAAAATTGCAGTTGGAGAAAGAATCTACGTATGTTTGGACTCAGAGAGGGAGAAGAGGGAAGCCAACAACTGTTGGATTACATGCAAGAGATGTTACCGGGCTGGCTGGGTACTGATAAATCCATCATGCTGGAAAGGGCTCACGGTACACTTGGCCCGGCAATACCGAACCAAGACAGAGCAGTCCTCATACATTTTCTGAAGTTCCAGGACTGGGAATTTGTTTTCCGTTGCTCCAAAGTGCGTGACATCAAACACAATGGAAACAAACTCTCCTTCGCCCAAGACTTCTCTGCTGAGACAATGAGGCAGAGACGTGAATTCAACACAGTCAAGAAGCTGTTTATTGATGCTGGCTCCTTCCAAGGTTTTCAACAAAATCCATGCAGAATAAGAGTACTTCATAACAGCAAGATTCACCTCTTTGCATTGCTGGAGGATGCAGAGAAATTTCATCGTGGACTCTGAAAAGATGGCATGGCTTTGTTTACAAACAGAGAATCAGCTGATGCCTGTTGACGATGCACTGTACTGAATAATGTTGGAGAGGTTTGTACTCTCGTATCCATGAACAAGTGACCTTATTCTATACAGTAGACATAAGGACATACATTACATAAGGAGCCTGGGATTTTTTTTTTTCTTTCTCTCTTCGATTATGGTTATCCGACCTGACTCTAATTATTACCAGTTGTCGTGTTGACTATCTACATTTATAGGTATGGTACACAGGGATATTATAATTTAATTTAACCCAGTTATTTCCTAGGTTTCACTTTAAACTCTATGGATGTTAACATTGACGGATAACATGGGTTTGTTAACATCTCGGGTTAATCAGCTGATGTCTTTTGATAGGTCATTACTGTAAATATTGGAGAAAAGGACTTAAGAAGTTTGGACTGCATTTTCTGTCCAATGTTACCTTAAATATTGTATAAAGGGCCCAGAAGTTTTATGTTTACTGTTACTTGCTTGAGGCTTATTGTTCAACAAGTACATGACAACTTATTATAATATTTTGGGCACAGTGCTTGAAAGGAAAGCTCGTTTTGAATTAATTCCCTGTCTTTTAGATCAATTACTTTATTTATTTATTAATTTTTTTTAAGGAAAAGGGAAAAGCTTTAGTTAATCTCTTTTAACTAAAGAACTAAGAAAGAACCATTTTTGGTTTCTGTTACCATCATTATTATATACTCTGCTCTTTTTGTTTGACATATTTAGTTGCAATAGCCATTCAATTAGGGGTATTGTTTTGTGGGTTTTCTGACTGCATGGTTTGTGGACATCATTCATGGTCTGCGTGGGATAGGTTTACCAGTGAAGCTACTCCTCAGTTATGTGGATCAGCATTAAGTCCTACAAATGTTACAGGTTTTGGAGGGAAATGAAGGAGAGGGGGAAGGGATTAGAAGGGTGCAGGGGTTCGCATTGCTGTGGGGGGATGTTGTTCAAGCCTCCCCAGGAATGTGTATATGTTTGTTTGGTTGGTTGGTTGGTTTTTTTTTTTTTTTTTTTTTTTTTTTTTGCAGCAGCCTCATTTTTTTCTTTCTCTCTTTTCTTTTGTATAGATTCGTATGTATCATAACTGTAACTCTTCTAACATTAAAATAACAAGCTGGAATGTCAGGGGGCTTCAGAAAATAGCAAAATTAAAACAAGTTATGAGTCGGATTAGAAATCTCAAATCTAAAATCATATTTTTGCAAGAAACTCACCTGACAATTGTAGACTTAAAGCATGTACAGAGCAGATGGCCTGGCCAAGTAATATATGCATGTTATAATAATTATGCAAGGGGAGTGCTTATCCTTATTCACCGGACAATACCTTTGCAGATTGTTAAAACTATCCAAGACCCAGGTGGAAGATACGTTATCGTCCAATGCAATATCCTATCAGTGACATGGAACCTCGTGAGTATTTATTGTCCCAGTGAGGATACCCCCAGTTTCTTTAGGAATATCTTTCTCCCTTTGTGTGTTTCCCACCAGTGAGATTGTCGGCCCCGCCCTGAATGTCTCCACCTATTCCCCCTTCCCTTGTGTATATATAGTCGTGGTCTCCCTTTGTCCTGTGCCAGTTCGTCTTGTCTTTAGAGTAAGTGAACCAGCGCCATCTCTTGTCAAGTCAAGTTTTGTTTATTGTATGCTTCTGCTTCAAAGTCAGGTCAAGTACTGAGTTTGTCACTTTGATAGATCTTTGTTTTTTAGTGAAAGTAATTATTTCCTCATCCAAGTATTTTCTGTTTTGAAAAGTTTTGACTTCCTCTGTCAAGTGAATTTTAGTTTTTGCCTTTCCTCTGTATGAGAGTATTTTTGTTGCTTTTTTAAAAAATAAATCATTTTGTTTGATACTTTTTGTCTTGTGAGTCGTGCATTTAGGTTCTTCTCCTAGTTAGGTCTTGTCAGAAGCAATCCAAAATAGGAATAGTGGAAAGGCAACTGGGCCTGATGGGCTGCCTATAGAATTTTATAAAACATTTAAAACTACATTGGCAGAGCCACTTCTAAATATGTTTAAAGAATGCTTCCAGGAAGGAACTCTTTCACCCACTATGAGACTAGCTATGATAACCTTGATCCAAAAACCAGGCAAACCATCCACAGAGTGCTTGTCATTTAGGCCAATCAGTCTGATGTGTAATGATACTAAAATACTTTGTAAAATGCTAGCAAGAAGATTGGATCCACACCTTCCTAAACTTACACATAACGATCAAAATGGGTTTGTACGAAATTGTCAAGGTTTCCATATCATCAGAAGAGTACTTAATATATCTAATATATCTTAGATATCTCATGAAAAGGAATCATCCAAGGACAGATTAGAAGCATGGAAAGTCGATATTGTTTGTTTTTATTTACTTCTGTTGTTACTGTTTTATTTGTATTATTATTATTTTCTATTTTTATTATTATTTATTTATTTATTTATTATTTATTATTATCTTGTTTATTTTTCTCTTCTTTAGATTTTTTGATAGTTTTGTTGTATGGTAGATTTATACATTATTGCTACTGCTGCGGTCATTGTTTCTTTGTATTTTTTTATATGTAAAAACTTCCGCCCACCAGTCAAGTTGCTCTTACAGTTTACATCCATGTCTGTGAAAACATGGTTGCTTTTACCAGTTATCTTTTGACAGAAAAGGACTTGTGAGCAGCATTCCAGGCAGTGTTAGAAGGTCAGGTGCATCAGTCCAAAACAGCACAATAATCACACCACATATTCCTAAAAAACTCAAGGTGCACTGACAAAACAGTGAATACACTGGCCACAAATAGACACTAACCAGTAATTACTTAAATGTGAGTAGAAAATAAATTACAAATACTTTTTAATGACATCTTTTTACCTGGATCATGAAAGTCACTACTTATTAATGCAGTAAGGTTTTTCTACAATATGATATACCAAAGATAATATTGTTCCTATAGAGCTAACACAGGGCATTACTGATACCCTTTGTTTAGAAAGAGGGCAATAATGCTTCTGATAGCTTTAGGTTTAGTGTCCAAATAACTAGAACATATTGCTAAACTCTATCCGTGTGACTCATGGCACAAGTGGTAAAATGTGAATTATTTTATTACAATCACTCATTTAAGGTGTGTATATAAATCAAAACATAAAATGTATTCGGAAGAATATTGCAGTGTAAGCAGCCTTTGATCCATGTGTCAATCCAAATGGTTCACGCACAGACTGGATGGCTGGTAATACATATATGATTATGTGGGAACCTTCATCTTGTCTGGACCATACTGTTCTAGGCAAACAACAAGCCAACTAACTGACGGAACAACTGAACTCAAAATAACCAACATTAATTAACAAAAACAATATCTCACTGTTAGAAAATGCCAAATATATCCCTTCCTTTCCCACAAGGAAACCCCAAGTGGTGGTGCTGGTGGTTACCTCCCACTTCACTGCCCACTCTACACTCTACTGCCCACACTCTCTTTGTCTGCAGAGGCCTGCTGTCACTTAGATGTAGAGGTGATGTTTGCTGTGTGTCTTTTGTTTCCACCTAAGTAAGAATTCTGTTTTGATTGAGTCTCTGAAACTGTCAAATCAACTAGTTATTTGATTCAGTCACTTGTTAAATAATATTTGTTATATTTGTTTGATCATCATTGAAATATTTATGGTACTTAAATTTGGAAATATTAAACATAACTTAAAGTCAATTCATTATTTACTTTGCAAATATTGCCATTTGTTTTTTGTGCTTGAGAACCATGGCATCATCCTAATAGTCACCATCGTCATTATTGTAAGAAAAAGATTAATCGAAACCCTTGTTTCAAGGTGGTGCCTTAACACTCACCCACTTTCACCAAGTTTGCTACTTTTTTTAGCTGCTGGCAGACCAGGGCCTGGTAACAAACGATGCAATTCAAGCAAACACACACTCCATCAATGAGTTAAACCACTAACATACTTGCTTCTACAGCGTGTACATATACCTATGGGAGTTTTAGCACCCTTTAAACCAAGCTGGTTCCACATTACCGAGAAAGTGCTCCAGCATGAGGCAGACCATCTGCTAAATTTAACTTCATAATACCAAACAGTACATTTAAAGCTTTAGCCATTAGCAATGCTGTGATTCATTGTGTGAACATTGGTCACATTGATTTTTCAGCAAATTGTGTCTTGACTGCTCACAACAGTCCCTGATTTGCATGTTTTATACTTCACTGACATTACATGATTATCGTAAGTACAACTGGCGGTATTGCTAACTAAACCTCTCCACCGCTCTGTACAGGAAAACTACATCTCACAGATAAAATTTTGTTCAATATCACAGTTCTCATCATTCCAGCCACCCATTCCTGTCGCACGGTGCCAGAATTCCACGCAGTCCTGGTTCCTTCCACCTAAGCTGTTGGGCTGGTCTTTATCCCAGAACCTGTGGGACAGGAAGAGACATCCCACACAAGAATAAATACTGTTCTGTCTTTGGATGATTGGAATCAATTTTCACACGGGTTCTGAGATATATGAATCTGGTTTCTTACGATGTGGTCAGTGTTGTTCCATCTACCCATTTCCACTGCCCCTCTATTCCTTCATCAGTTAATCCAATCCAGACTTCTTTGTCACTTGAATACAAGCCATTGATGAATTGCTTTGAGGAAAGAGAAGTAAGATCATGTTAGGAATGAAGTTTAAAACACGCTGGTGAACATAGAGGAGAAATTTCCTTTAGGAGTTGGTTAGACCAAAAGCAGAGCTAAAACAGGCAATACTGGACCTAAATAGGTTGCTAAAGTCTCTAAGATTTTTGTGTATTTGTTTTGTCTCTAAACTTTACAAGGTAATGTCAATTTTTTGTTTATAACTGATTCCAAAAATTCCAAAAACCAATAAGGCAAAAGAAAAAAACAAATAAAATTAATCTATTCATGGAGCTGTCTTTGCAAGTTACAGTAATGCGCTTTTTGAGTTAATTTTTCTATCAAATCAAATTAAAGGCTGAATAAAACTCCTCTTTAAAAAATACGGATGGTCTGCCAAAACTAGTTGAAAAGAATTAGCTGGTTGTTAAGTCAAAACGACGAGGGAAAATATGCTCTAAGGCTGACAAGAGCTGCAGTCGGGTGATAAATTGTAGTGGCTTCATCACTGTAAATGCACCCCTCACATGACTCAAGGTCATTATTCCATAATCAATGTGAAAATATCAATTTGTGCCGCTTAAACAATTTGAGAGCTGGACTGACATCAATTTTCTTGTGCTAGATTCAGACACCTATCACAAGCAGTTTAACCCTGTGAAACCTGAGCAAATTGGTTTTTATTTATTTCAAAAACATGGGGAAAATTGCCAAAAAAATGAATGAAGGTAACAAGTCAGTCAGTCAGTCAGTCATTTTCTGTAACCGCTTGTCCTCGTAAGGGTCGCAGGGGGGCTGGAGCCAATCCTAGCTGTCATCGGGCAGAAGGCGGGGTACAAAGGTAACAAGAAAAGGACCTGTTTTTTTCCTTTCAATTTTGAGTACTTTTTGGGGTCATTTCCTGCTTTTGTTTTGTCTTTCTTTTTTTCTTTTTATATTATTCTTTATTTACAATCTTTTCCATGTCAAACCAATTTGCTAAGGTTTCATAGGGTTAAATGAAGAAAAATACCCTGAAGGAGCTAATTCATTGGGCTTTTTTGACATTTTCTGTGATGTACACAGCTAAACCAACCATTTCCTCTTTGCTTTTTATGATTGCCAGGTCTGCACCACTGCCTTGACAGTAGGTTCTGCTCGCATTCCAGCTCTTCTTGCCAACAGATGTGAAGTAGCAGCTGCGCTGAAATGTTGTCCAGCCAGTGGGGCACTTTTTCGCTGAGATGCAAAAGATTTATTGATCAGTGAGTGTTTACAAGCATTCGAGTACATTTTAAAGTAGTGAAAGAGATCGGGATTTGGGGTATCTTTTATATAAAATGGCAAGGCCATCAGACCTTCAGCTTTTTCCAACATCATTTTGACATGAAGGCCACATGCATTTTACTTGTGAAAAGACATTTTGCAATATAAAACATGATAAATATGCACTTTTGTCAGCTTACCTGGAACCATTGTCTTCATTCTCTCAATCTCTGCCTGCAGCTCATCTCTCTCAGCAGTCAGGTTATCATTTTTCACCTTCAACAAGTCTCTCTCCACAGTTGTGTTTTTGCAACTATTTTCAACCTCTTCTTTTTCCTGAACCAAGGACGAGTATGTAGCCCGCAACTTCTCTGTCTCTGTCAAAAGTAGGTCGTAAGTGGCCTTCAGAGTCTCTTGTGATATTGTCAGGTTTTGATGACTGCTTTTGAGTTTGTCTTTCTCACTGGTAGAGAAGTTGTATCTGTCCTGCAAATGCTCAACACGCTTAATCAAGTCATTGTAACTCAACTGCAGTTGGTCTTTTGATCTGGTTACATTATTGAATTTGTTCAATAAATTGTCCCTGTCTTTGGTCAGTGACTCATAACTGGCCTGTACCTCAGTTTTGCGTTTAACCACTAAATCGTGTTTTTTTTGTAACAAGGTTTTGGCTGTCGATACAGCATGGAAACTAGTCTGCAATTGGTCTTTACTGGATTTTAACTGTTGTATCTCTTTGGTGAATGCAGCATTACTGGCTTGTAGCTTGCTATTGACAAGTTGAAGTTCTTGTTGTTGTTGGATCAGTAAATTGTTATTGGTTTCTATTATTTTTTTCCTTTGAGATAAGTAATCATTTCTTTGCTGTAATTGACTGCGGGTGGTCTCAAGCTCTTTTTTCTGATTTCGCTCTGTCCTCAGGTTCTCCTGTAGTTTATTTCTCTTGTTAGTCATGGCGTTTAGGTTGTTCTGATGGTCTTGCTCAACTTTTTGGTCTGTGGGTGATTAGAGATATTAGTAAATCAGAATGACATGAGTGACATCAGGCAACTTTCACAAATATGCATATCTGAAAGAGAATCAAAGAGGTTAACTCACAGTGGACACTCTGACCTATGACCCCAGCTAACAGGAGCACACACAGCAGCCCAAGACCAAATGTGGCAACCTTGAAAGGGCTGTTCCTCAATGCATAAACTGAAAGACAACAAGAGGAGAAAAAGAATTTTAAAATGTATGAAGTTTTCTATGAAACTTGTGGGTCATCAGCTTCATTTGTATTACAGTATTGAGTAATTTTGCAAATATATTACAAAACATTCATTTCAAGCCAAAGTGCTGACCTAATTGTTAAATATTGTAGAAATAAACACAATTCATTATCATTCTTAAAGCAGCATTTCCCTTAAACCGACATAAATCACATGTATAATGCTTATAATTTATAAAACCTGTGGACCTTTCTCCTTTTTTAAATGGTGGCTATATGTTTTTTAAACATGGGTTGGGTGGGACACAGTCTGGTTATGGGTTTAAAATGTCCTGAGAGCCAAATGTGAAAAATCATTGTATCAATTCAAAAATCAATTTATTTATATTTATCTCCATTTATCAGTCCTGCTGAGTGATTTGCAATATTGCCCACACACACTTACCTCAATAAAGGCACTATGGCAAAATCACTTATGGTTGACAGTTTTTTGTATTATTGCTTCTTTTGTCTGTGTGCTGCTTGTCCTTTTTCACTATGTCCTGCCAAAATGTCCTGTTTTAACAGTAATGAGATTGGATTTAAGTCCTAAGAAAGGATTTTAGTCAGGTTTTTAATTGTAATATTTATTGCAGAATTTCTATAGTTAAATGCAATTGATTTGGTTTTTAATTACATGTTTTCAATTTCATTATTTTGCATTTCATAACAGTTTTGAAGTCCATATTAACAGGGTATATCAATTCTTACCAGATTGTCTTGATTAGGAATCAAATGACTTCAAAAAACATGGAACTTGCAGAAAGTGGGCATGTCTGTAAAGGGGAGACTCATGAGTACCCACAGAACCCATTTTCATTCAGATATCGTGAGGCCAGAGGTCAAGGGAACCTATGCCATTTTTCCATTGCCAGAATCTAGCCTAACTTTGGAGAGTTAACATAACATGGTTGTTATCATTGGATTCCTCAAGACTCCTAGTTTCATATGATACCAGTATCATCGCTGTAGCTCAAAAATATAGTCCTTAATTGCGTCGTTATTAAGATGTTAATGCTGACATTTCCATCAGTGCAGTTGCTTCAGCAGAATGTTTTTGTTTGAAAGTACCTGCCAGCTGTGACTGGCTGTTGGCTGTTTGCTAATACCTTCACCATATAAACCTTATGGTTAAATATTAAAACGTAAATTATGTATTTAGTGCTTATTCTGCTGTAGTGGCCAAAGTGGCCAAAAAGTGATTACATTTTTTCAGTCTTAATTACAATTTGTCCTTGTCCTAACCCTCTGTCTATTCTGTATATGGACATTGAGAACACAAAGACTAGAATCAAAATAACTGTGGAGCTGAGTGTAACCTTTTATTGCCTCATGGTTTATATTGTTTCTGCTGTCACATTACCTGACCTGATTTGGAATGTTTTCATTTTATTACCTGAATACCGGAACTTGCTGCCATCTTCTAAAAGTTGCTTATAGCCAACTTTACTGTTGTCGTACTCCATGTTGGTCACTGTAGAGGCATGGTTCTCCACAGCCATCTTTGCATCTGCTTCATGAGCTGGAGTCTTACCAATAAAAAAAAAAAAAAAAACAGTAGTGGCATCTGAATATGACGGAGGATTAGGGCCACATTAAGGGAAAAAAAATGTAATTACTTACGAGATTAAAGTCATTAGTTACGAGAAAAAACTCATTATTAACGAGAAAAAAGTCATTATTAACGAGAAAAAAGTCATTATTAACGAGATTAAACTCATTATTAACGAGAATAAAGTATTTATTTATGAGAATAAAGTCATAATATTCAAACCTGCTGCTTTTGGAGACCATTGTCAAAATGAGGGCTACGGAGGATTTGTTTCTCGAGACACAACGAAACCCCTCTGAATAGCCTGTAGATGAATCCAACGATAACCCTGCAGTTGACCAGTTCCAGCCATTTCCCCCTCCAGAAAAGCAGCAACATCCTCCAAGTCCGACTGGTTCTTTCGCCGGAAAAGATGCAATTTCTTGCATATTCTTTTTAAAGTGTCTCCTTGTTTGCGAAACCTATCCTAAAATACAACTCAACCAAATCCTCCGTAGCCCTCATGTTAACAAGTGTCTCCAAAAGCAGCAGGTTTGAATATTATGACTTTATTCTCATAAATAATGACTTTTTTCTCGTTAATAATGAGTTTGATCTCGTTAATAATGACTTTTTTCTCGTTAATAATGACTTTTTTTCTCGTTAATAATGAGTTTAATCTCGTAAATAATGACTTTTTTCTCATTAATAATGACTTTTTTTCTCGTTAATAATGAGTTTTTTCTCGTTAATAATGACTTTTTTCTCGTTAATAATGAGTTTAATCTCATTAATAATGAGTTTTTTCTCGTTGATAATGAGTTTAATCTCGTAAATAATGACTTTTTTCTCATTAATAATGACTTTTTTCTCGTTAATAATGAGTTTTTTCTCGTTAATAATGAGTTTTTTCTCGTAACTAATGACTTTAATCTCGTAAATAATTAATTATTTTTTTCCTTAATGTGGCCCTAATCCTCCGTCGTATCTGAAAGAGCTGCTTCCTCTACCAATAAAAAAAAACACGTACAAAATCTGTCCCCTGTCAGTTTTTTCCTTGTCATTAGGTTCTAATCTCAACATAAAGAAGACACAGCAGACTGTGTCACCTTAATCAGGGTTTGAAATGTTTCTGTAGGGCAACACTGGAAAATAATACCAAATTTAGATCTGAAATAACATAAATGTAAGATATAAAAAAAGTAAACCTTACCTCTGCTTGTAAAAATGATGACACAGTTATGCTAATGCTTCAGTATGTACTACACACTTTAAATCCATGTATGGTTTCCTTTATAAATGTGGCTAGAGAGGCAGAAATTCGGGGTTGGTCAGCGGGTGGAGCGAAAGTCTCCTTCCTTCCTGAATGCTGAGTTGTCAGAGTAGTCAGATTAAGGCTGACGCTAACAGGTTGGGATGATTTTAAGCTCAGAACACTCTTGACCCTTCGAGCTGGGTACCAACACCAGTTGTATATCTCAAACATACTTTAAACCAGACATGATGAACTTGTAGGAGAAATCAGTTTGTGTTTCTTCATGACAAACAACCATGGTAATGAGGCATGACAAGCACTGCTTTAAATCATGGGAAATACAGCACTTACAGTTGGAGTGATGTGCAAAGAGCAACAGCAACTACTTGCCAATTTCACAACATGAACCAAATGGATATGGGGAAAAACAGATTTCACAAAACACAAAGATGCTGAATGTGCAGTTTTCATGTCAGCTCACTGTGGAAGTGTTGAGTCAGGCAGATTACTTAAGTTTGGCTCAGTTTTAGTGTTTTTTATTCAATCATTCAGTCACATAATACAATAAGTTCAAACAATACAAACTGTATGAATAAAATAAACAATTTGAGGTAGTGACTTAAAAGGATCAGGCAGAGGCAAAAACTTATTTATGCATTTGCCACTTTTTTTACCCTTTCTAGATTAAAAACAAACCATTCAGACTTGTAACCCTCAAAAACAATGTTGTAAACCATTCTTTTTAAAACCAACAATAAGTTTCACACATTTATTGTTGCACATTTTAACCCCAGCAACCTCTTATTTCATACCTCTCTAACTTTTTCAATAATTGACTGTGATCTATAGTATTAAAGGTCTTCTGAAGTTCAATATAAATACCAATAGAACACTTATCATTATGCCTGTTTTATTTCCTCTACCATCACCATAACTGCATAGATAGTATTTTTCTTTTCATATTTCACCATTGCATATTGGTGTTCACTCAGTAATTTGTATTTACCAATGAAAAGATCAAATTGTCACAAATAATTTCTCAAGTGTTTTTGAAAACTGAGGAAGAAGAGATACCAGCCTATAGTTATCCATGCAGTGTTTGTCACCATTTTAAATATTAAAATTGCCCTTGCTGATTTCATATCATTGAGAAAAATGCTTTTTTGAAATGACTGATAACAAATATCTTGTTAGGTTTTGGTTTTGCTTGGACCCCAAAGCGGAGACTGATGCAGGATAGGTATGTATAAAAAGAGTTTATTGTGCAAAAGGAAAAAAAAAGCAGGAAGTGGAGGCAAGAAGCTGGCTGACTTGTACAATAATCTCTGGTGAAGGCTAAGCGTTTGGAAAAACCCAGGCACTGAAAACATTAAAGTTGGCCAAACAGCGAGGCACACAGGAGTACAGGGGGCTGACAAAAGAATCAATTACTTATTTAATAATTACCCTGTCAACAGAGGGGATATCAGTTGATCTTTTGTTTTTGAATTTTCTTACAATTTCATATATATCATTTTTGTTTACCCCACAAAGGAACATAGTGCTAATAATACCTCCACTCAAATTATTATTTTTATAAAACAAAAAACAAAATAAAAAATAAGCTTTTTACTGAATAAGATAATCCTTTATTGATCCCCATAGGGGAAGTTCATTTTCAGATATGCTGGTATTATATGGGTTTTAATGTAATTATTTGGACATATATACTTGTGGTTGATACTGTGCGTTGTCATGGATACATCATACACAAACCAACTTGACAACAGTTTTCAAGGCTTTGGTAGAGATTCATTCCCAAAAGAAAAGGTTGTGGGAGTGCCGGAATGACGAGATGAAGAGACTTAGTTGGCCGTTTTTCTAACTCCACATTCATTTCTACAGGCTCACCTCGGCTGTGGCTCAGAGGTAGAGTGGGCCATCCGCTAATCGGAAGGTCAGTGGTTCGATCTCTGGCTCCTCCGGGCAACATGTCGAAGTATCCTTGGGCAAGATACTTAACCCTGAATTGCTCATGATGCCACGTCATCGGAGTGTGTGTGTGTGTGAGAGAGTGTGTCTGAATGATTACTGAGTAGATGGCAGGTGGCACATTGTATGGTAGCCTTGGTCACCAGTGTGTGAATTTGTGTGTGAATAGGTGAATGTGACGATGTAGTGTGAAAGTGCTTTGAGTGGTGAATAAGACTAGAAAAGCACTATACAAGTACAGTCCATTTACCATTTTTCCTCAAGGGTTGTCCTTTCGTCCCTCCTTTTTATTATGTACACTAATGGCTGCAGGAGAGCAGAGGGGGGGAGTTATTTAGCCAAATTTTCTGATGGTACTGCATTGCTATCACTTCTCCAAAGTCCAGTATCTGACCATAGACATGTTCTGACTGATTTTATTACATGGTGTGATGATATTTCCAAGACTTGAATGTATGGAAAATCAAAGAACTGACCATTGATATTGGACGAAACAGAGATGCTGCTACAGAGAGCATCATTCACAATGACAAGGTGGAAATTCTCTCTTCTTATAAAATTTGGGCACTTTCTTTGATAAACATCTGAAATTTGATGTAAATACTGAGGATGTTGTGAAGAAGGGGCAGCAAAGAATGAATCTTATCCGCAAACTAAGCTCAGGTCAGGCCTGTGTCGTTTATATCAAGTTTTAATTTATCGTCTTTTAACTTTTTCTTTTATTTGCTGATTTCAGAGCCTGACAGTTAAAGACAGGAACAGTCTGAATAGTATTGTTAAAATCTGCTCTAAAATCATTGGAGTGAAACAGAGGGACCTTACTGCCTACTGTAATCTACAAATCTTATGGAAGGCACAAAGTATCCTGGCCTCCCTGGAGCATGTCCTTGCAAGTGGATTTTCTCTGTTGCCATCATTATGCATTACCTACCTGCAAAACAAACTGCCATTCCAAATCTTTTATCCCCTTGGCAGACAGACTTCTAAATTGCCTGTGAGTGCTATACACCTATACAATGTGGTTTATATTTTTACTGTGTACACTGTTTTCTTATTCAGCTTTTTTGGCTCCTGGTGCACTTAACTAATTGTATACTGTGAAAGCTTCTATGCGTGTTTCTTGTGTGGGTTTGTTTTGTAGTTTGTTGACATGCTGCTCTAAACTATTTGCCCCTAGTGGGATTACTAAAGTTGCTGTAATTGAATTGAACTGAATTGAATTTAGTCCATTTACTCTCACTTTAAAACAGCAACAACACATGCTCAGGATGAGCTCACAGTATATCAGCAGTCAGGCTAAACCGCCTCAAAAACCAAGCCCTGAAACTCCATCTCCCAGAATCCCCTTCCCTGAATTCTGCTTCTTAAAGGAGCAGCAGTCTCTTGTGAATGCCTCTATAACATCTCTATAATGTGGGTCACCACAAGCCCAAATTTCTGGTCAGAATAAGAAACACACCTTAGACAATTTCTTTCAACAAAAAATCATGAAACTGTTGTCGGTGCCTCCATTACTACTCGATCAGACCACTCTCATCAGCTCATTCAAAATGCTGCTGCTGGAATTGATTGATTGATTGATTGATTGATTGATTGATTGATTTATTTATTTATTTATTGATGACTAGGAAACACGACTACATGTCACCCATCCTGGCTTCTCTATGACAGAGAAGCACTTATCAACATCGGAAAAAGTTGTGTTGGTTTTTGGACTGAAGGCGGTAGTATGTAGTGATGGGCGGGTCGATACCATGGTATCGGTATATCGATACCCGCACATCACCCGTTTTGATATCGACTACCCCATTAAAGTATCGATTACTAATTAATAAATGTGAAATAAAAGTGCATGTGTCAATTCCAAATATTTTTTGGGTAACCGACTCCAGTGTTTTGTGCCAAAACAACCCCCAGCCCGCAATATATTGAACTGGTCCACATCCTGCTAGTGACAACACAGCAAGGAGTATGTGCATTTCTGACGGAGCAGAGAAAATGGAGAAATGGCAGACAAAAAGAGAAGCGTGTGGACATACTTTTCGCCAGCTAATAAAACTTCAGCAAGGTGTGATTTGTGTGACAAGAGAGTTCAAAACAGCAGCAACACAAGCAATATCTTCAAACACCTGAAGTGCGTGCATCCCGAAGCTCATGCCAAATTAGAGAAAAGGCAAGAAGCAGAGAAGTCTGCAGCACCTGCACACAGCAGGCAAAGAACTTTGCAAATCTGTGTCTGTCCTTAAATACAGAGACATCATGTTGCGTTGAAGAGGCTGTTTGGATTTAAATAGAGTATCTTGTTTTTCATCCCATGGAAAGAAATGATTGAAGGTGAGATTTCTGTCTCAGAGTAAAATAATTCATATAAATCACAATATTAAGACTAGTTTTAATGTGTTACATGTTTTCTTAGATCAAGACAACATGATTTTCATATTTCACTATTTCATTATAATGGGGTTTTTAGCTGCAGTACTGTTCATAAGTAATGTTCCACCTTTTGTGAATATTATAATGTCAACACATGCATTGCTCTGTATCAAAAATACAACTGGAATATACAATACACTGGATACAAGCTGTCCAATTTCTTATTTGTCCTTGTCATTAATCCTTTTCAGATGACTCACATAGAGCCCAGGAGATCACCAGGAGCCTTGCCAGATGACTGCAAAAGACTTGCAACCCATTTCAATTGTTGAGGATCCAGGTTCCCGTCATTTTGTGAAGGTGGTGGATCCCCAGTACCAGATCCCAAGTAGGAAATCCCTGATGACAGGTGTACTTCCAAAACAATATGCGCAAGTATATGACCCATTGAAAGACTCAATACAGTCAGCAAGCAGTTTGGTTTTAACATGTGATATGTGGACAGCAAGAATAACTGAATCTTATTTGACTGTGACAGGACACTGTACAGCACACAGCAGACAACATTTCTGAGCTCCTCATGAAAATCACTGATGACTGGGAGGTACAAAGTCAGTTGCTCAACTGCACTTTGTCTACTTGGAAGAAACAGCTTGTACCTGAATGGGGAAGAGTGGTCCTACATTACCCAGGCCAGTGAAGCACTAAAGGCTTTTGAAGAGGCCACTAAGGAGGTTTCAGCAGAGCAATATATGACTATTTCCAAAGTCATAGTACTGGTCTGTCTTCTTCAACATTCTGCAGGGCAGAAGGATAACACTCTGGCTTCACAACTTGCAGCACAATGCAAGTGGCACTTTCAAAACACTGAACACAATCGCACTCTTGCAGCAAGCACCTTTTTGGACATGAGGTTCAAAAACATTGTCTTCTTTGACATCGGAAATGTGGAAACAATCAAATCACGGATCATCAGTGATATGCAAGCCATGGGCTGCAGTGAGAGACAGATGTCCAGCAGTGAAGTCTCAACATCTGCATCTGTTACTACATCAACATCAGTGTGAGTGTTCAGCTTTCCAGGGAGGATTGTGGCAGGAGTTTGACACTCGTGTTTTGGCTTCTCAGAGCAATCGCACAGCAAACACTGATGCATACATTGAAATGTGCAGATACATGGAAGAAAAAGTGATCCCAAGGAGTGAGGAACCTTTGCTTTGGTGGATAAAAATGAGACATTTCCGCTATTGAGCAAAGTGGCAAAGAGATACCTTGGAACTGTTGCAACATCTGTTCCAGCAAAGAGGCTGTTTTCCAAGGCAGGAGAGACAATTAGCCAGAAGCGTAATCGCCTTAAAGCTTAAGTTGTGAAGACAGTTCTCCGGAACTATAGCACCTCTGTAAAGTTTGCTAATTCTTTTTTTGAGAAATGTTCTTTCTGTACAAAAGTGTACACTTACATATCTGTCAGGACCAAATTATACTGGTCACCAAAAGGTATGGTTAGTCTGACAAAGTAAAAGTTCAAATGTGCACTTTTTTGTTTTTTACAATTTTATTTAATTCATATATATGTTATTTATTATTTATTGTATTGTATTGATGGTAAATGTATTGATTTACATTTCTGTCAGGATCATTTCATTGTTTCGAAAATAATGCTGCTCAGCAAAAGTTCAAAGAAAGCTCAAATGTGTTTTGTTTTATTTAATTCATATTTATGTTAATTATGTGTGTAACTTTTATATTTTAAACTGTGCACATTAAAGTTGTGCCAAGGCCAGTATTTGATGTGTTTTGCTTTTAAGGGTAGTGGTATTATGATTGAGAAAACATTCACAAATAAGAAATTACCAGTAATCGGTATCGGTAATCAGTACTGATATTTTTTGCAAAAAGTAATAGGTATCGTATCAAATCTTAAACATGTGGTATTGCCAATCACTAATGCCAAGCGGCCAGTCAGACCAGGGGAAAGAAACAAAACCGAAAGCGCTGGACAAAGAGAGGGAGGAGAGCCAGCATCAATGGAAGGCTGACCCAACTTGGACCAAGAGCTGTTTCTCCACCAAGCCTCCCTCTGGCGAATGTCTGGTGGCAGGAGAATAAAGTGGATGAAATACAACTGAGGCTCACTCAGTAACAATAAATCAGGTTGCTCTGTGCACATCTTTACAGAGACATGGTTAACCCTTAACATCCCAGATCAACCTGTTTGCACTGGATGGGTGGATCTTGTTCAGAGCAGACAGGACACAAGACTCCGGTAAGAGGAGAGGAGCAGGGCTTTGTGACTACATAAATAATGTTTGGTGCTCAAAAACAGTTAAAGTGGATGGACGGTGCTCACCAAATGTTGAATTCCTGATGCTCAGATGTCAACCATATTAAATGCCTAGAGAATTCACCAGCATTTTTATTGTTGCTGTGTACATTTCTCCAGATGCAAATTCAAAAAATGCACTACAGGAATTGTATGGTGCCATGAGCAGCAACATCACCGAGCAGCCAAATGGAATTTTCAGAGTAGCTGGTGATTTAATCTAACAGACCTCGAATATGTCTCACCTAAATTCCACCAGCATGTCCAAATCCTCACCAGAGGAGGAAATATCTTGGACCACAAAGTCCTCCCACGCCCTCACTTTGGCCTGTCAGATCAGATTTCTCTGCTTCTTCTGCCGACATATTGCCTGAAAAAAAAAAGTGTGGACAGAAGGAGCCACTGCAGCTCTACAAACCAGTTTTGAGTGCACAGTGTGGTAAATGTTTAAAGATGCTCCACTCAGGATAACAACATCAGTCTTGAAGAATATGCATCTTCTGAGATGTCATATATCAGCAAATGTGTTGATGATGTGATCACGAAGACGGTGAGATCATTGACCAACCAGAAAGCCTGGATGAATGGGAAGGTGAAGGCTCTTTTCAGAGCAAAATAAACTGCCTTTCAGTCAGGGGACAAGGATGCATACATCACTGCCAGAGCACAACTTAGAGCTGGCATCAAGGAGACTACGAGGAGGTATTAGCAAAGACTGGAGAGAGGCCTCAACGGCAACAGCACTAAAGATACGTGGCAGGCGATTCAAAATGTCACAGACTACAAAAGCATGTCCACGCCCATCATGTGTGAGACCACGCTGCCGGATCAGCTGAACTACAGCAGATGTAAAAAAAACTGCTGAGAGTGAATACAAACAAGGCTGCAAGGCTGACATTTTTAACATCTCACTCTCACAAGAGACTGTTCCCTCCTGTCTAAAGACAGTCATCATTATTCCTGTACCCAAAAAGTCTTCTGTGTTTAGTCTTAATGTCTACCGCCCTGTGGCAGCTTCCTGATAAAGTGCTTCGAGAAACTGGTTCTCCAGCACATCAAAGACAACATCTCTGCCAGCCTGGACCCTCACCAGTATGCTTTCAGAACCAACAGATCCATAGAGGGTGCCATACTGCTCTTCACTCAGTCTTCACTCCCTGGAGAGAACAGCTACATCAGGATGCTGTTTGAGGACTTCAGATCAGCATTCAACACAATCCGTCCCATGAAGCTGAAAACTTAGCACTCTGGGCTTCAGTACAACACTCTGCAACTGGATATTGAACTTCCTTACATGCAGACACCTGGTGCACAGAGAAAAACCTATTGTTAACATCAGTCAATTTAAAACCAAGGAGCTGATTGTTGAAATCAAATTGGTGGAGCAGGTATAGGTTGCTGTTGTAGAATTACCATCACTGACCATCTTGGTCATCACACATCACCAGCCAGGTTAAAAAAGCACAGAAAAGGCTCAACTTCCTCTGGATTCTTTGGAAGGCTAAATTCCAGGGCAAGATCCTGGTAAACTTTTACAGAGTAGCAATAGACAGCATACTCACTGGAACTGGCATGGTTTGTGCACGGCCCAGGACAGGACGGCTCTACAGCGTGTGATTACAACTGCCCAGAACATCACTGGTTCCTATTTACAGAGCATCAGTGACCTTGGTGAAGTGAGGTATCTGGACAGAGCCCAAAGGATACTGAAAGATAGCAGTCACCCCAGCCACAGTCTGTTCATCCTGCTGCCATCTGGAAAAAGATACAGAAGTATCCTAAACTCTTCCTTTGACTCTAAAAGATGTAGCAGGATTTAAGGTGTCACGGCTCTGACTGTGACTCCAGGTTTTCCCTGTGTTCCTTTCCCTGTCTCCTGATGTTTCCACCTCCCCTGTCTGTTTACCTGTGTGTCTATATTTTGTAGGCTTGGCTTTTTCTCATGTGGCTTCTGATTCAGTCTCCACTCCTGTCTTCAATCATCTTATTACCATGCAGTATAAGAACCCAGGGGATTCACTCACTCATTACCAGATTGTTCCGCCCGACTAAATGGTAGTAACCTCTTGGCTGCTCAGTGTCTTGATAATACAGTTTTTTCCTTTTGTTTTTTGAGCCTGCTTATTGATCATTTTCTCCTGTGCCTCAGATCAGCTGCTCCCATGCAGATTCACCACCTCCATGTGAATCACTACAACCTGACAAGCCCTCCATTCATTCGCCAGCTTTTCACAGCCCCATTTAGTCCCAGCTCTTCGTCTTCCTTGAAGACCTGCCCCTGCCATCTCCAGCTTCCCACAGTCACCCAGCTATCTTTTTCTAATAAATCCACCATCACCATCACCATCACCACCATCAACATCATCCACATCATTCTCCATCTGTGTTTGCATCTGCTTTTGGATTCCAAAGAACACTAAGCCTTAACCCTTATGTCATCTTAGGGGTCAAAAAATTACCCACCATTATGTTTAACTGCATAGAAAACTAAACTAAACTTCTCCTAGTGTATGAGTACGCTGCTCGCTGTCAATGACAGAGCCGCTCCTTCACTTGTCATTTTGACCCCGCAATTATAAACTCGATTTCATACCATAAAAAACTCAAAACTCTCACACACACACAGGGAGAGAGAAGCAATGCATTCAAACTTGCAATCTGTCCTCATTGTACTTAAGCAATATCACACTTAAGCAATATCACACTCCAGGCCATGATGTTGTCCACGGTCGTAGGCACGAGGCCGCAGGCCAAGTATCACGTAAATTTATTTGTGGGTTTCAAGTGAAATAAGAGTCTGTTGACATTCACTTTGGTGGCCTGTGTGATTCAGATGAGTTAGTTTGATCAGACAGTACGTCGCTCCAGCGTGTGTCCACTCACTGCCTTGATCTCTGTCACCTCCACAGTCTAGCATCAGACACAGTGTGTGTGTCGGTGGCTCTCAGACTGCGGTCAGTATGAGACGAGTATGTTTCTCTCTCACTGCACATCCTTGTAACATCTGTGACAGCTGGTTTAGTCTCAGTGAATGGTGATTTACCAAAACCCGTCTGTCACAGCTGCTCCCCTCCTGGGCTGCAAGTAGAGGGTTTTTGCATCAGGCAGAATTCTGCTCAGGTATCTTTTGAGCAATGGCAATGGTCAGATGGGATTTTCTCCCTCTTCAAACACTGATTAATACAATCTACGGCAACGTTAGATAACTAACTGTTAATATTTGCCTAATAAACAGTTTAGAACTTCTGTAAAGTGGTGCGATACATGCAGAGTTAAAAGTCCCAGTGATGTACTGTATATCAGCACTCATGGAAAGCCTCTCGACCAAGTGGAGACAACGACAGGTGTGCTTAGATAAAAACGTGTGGATTCCACTGATTAAATGTAGGTTTTCTGTACTGTGAAGTGGGAAACATATTTTAAAGATTTCTGATGAATGACAGGTTGTTTCTTCATGCAAAAAAGATTTGGGGTTTAAAATAGAATCAAGTTGCTTTTTTTAGGGGATTAGTTAGGGTGCATCATTTTTTATCCTAGTAGTAGTAGTGGTGTTAGCAGAGGTAGTTGTAGTAGTAGTCGTAGTAGTATATGACACAAACTGCCATGAACATACAACATTACAGAGGGATACCAAGCCCTGGCAGCACATCACCCCAGCCCTCATCCACCTTCACTGGCTTCACCGTTCAAGTTCCACATTCATTACAAAATCCTT
The DNA here is from genome assembly GCF_008729295.1 of Plectropomus leopardus. Classification (NCBI taxonomy): domain Eukaryota; kingdom Metazoa; phylum Chordata; class Actinopteri; order Perciformes; family Serranidae; genus Plectropomus; species Plectropomus leopardus. The sequence continues at coordinate 37,834,877 of NC_056466.1, forward strand.
CTCCTCACCTACAAATCCCTTCATGGCCTCGGCCCTCAGTATCTCTCAGGTCTCCTCCTCCCATACACCCTATCCCAGAACCTCTGGTCCTCAGACACAAGCCTGCACTCCATTTCCCACACCAGACTCCCTACTCTCTGATACAGAGCCTTCAGTGTCTCAGCCCCCACCCTCTGGAACACGCTACAGATATCCGAAACACCTGATCTCTGGACATCAAAAAACTCCTCAAACACCGTTTGTTCACCACAGCTTACAACCTCACTTAACTCTGCCTCCCTGCCAGTCACTCATCTTTGTACCTCTATTCAGTTTATTTGTGTTTGTTTGCTCGTTTGTGTTAAGTTTTTATTCAGTTGTGTCAAGTATGGATTTCTTGAAAAGCACTATAAATCTAAGTTATTATTATTATTACTATTATTATTACTGATAGTGCCAGACACAGCTGCCATGAGGAATGTGGGTTTGCATCTGTTGCCTGGATCTCCCATTTTTCCTGACTTTAGGCCCACAAACACTTGGGACCACATTTGTGACCATCATTCATATTCATATTCATTGAATTTACGTCTTAAAAGTTAAGTAATTGCAGTTAAATAAATCATTTCTTCAACAAATTCATTAAATATGCACAGACCATGGACTGGTTGGGGTAATAATATTAGAGTTGCAGGGGACTAAGGTGGTGCAGGTTTGTATCTACACAGGTCTGTATATCTAAGTAATGTACTGCATTTCAAATGGAAAGAGTTATGCTTATGTTTCTAGTTGTAATGTAAAGGGTTACCCAGTGTCTGATCCACTCCAGTCATCCAGTCTGTTTCACAAAGCCTTTTTTTTGCACACTCATTCCTTTATGTTTCTGTGACTAGCTGTAGGTAAAATATCTCCCAAGTAACAAAACAGTAAACCTAAGTTTAGCTAAACTGAATGTTAAAATGCATAGCTGTTAGCATGCAAATAGATAGTACAGCATTAGAAATGTTTCATCTCATGGTTTGGATGTTAATGGTCATTCATGTATTTTTTAAGGACTTGTGTAGCATACTGAGTTGAAGTAACATACAAGACAGAAATCATTGATGACACACAACTGCTGAGTAAGTCATCTGAGGAGAAGCTAAGAGGAAGTGAGTAGTCCTGACAGAGCTTGGATCAACTGCTTAACCCTTCTGCTATCTCATATGAGCAGTTGATATCTCAACTCGGAGAATCATGAACACACAGAGATGATCCATCGTATGCAGAAAGTATTGTTTTTAACCCTGAGATAAATATTTTGTGGATTATTTGAATGTGAAACTGATCGATAACACACAATATAAACTTCTCTTTCAGTCCGATCTGGCAGGCGTGGATTTTAGTCCGTTCAGACCTGCCACCCTGGCTCTGCCTCATCTTTCTTTCTTTTCTATTACTGCTCTCTGGCCTTTATATTTAGTGTTATAACTGCTGATCAGTGTCCCTAGGATCTCCATTGAGTGCTTATCCTTTTCTGGAGCACATGTTCTTGTGTTTTAGGTGAATTCATACAACTGGACTCACAGAGTTGTTTGTTTGATTCACACTGTGTTTTATCAGCCAGTCTGCACAAAAAAGTATGAAACAGCAAGAGATTATAAGGAGCTTAAAATTTTAAAAACTATTCTGTTTTAGGGACTTACAAAAAAGTTAACTGAACTAAGAAAGAAACAAGTTGCAATCAAAGCTGGTTCTGTATTGTTGTTTTAGCAAAGTTTTTTACCCCAAGTGAACAAGAACAACATGATTTCAAATCAAGAGACTCTTACTGACATATGCTCTAAAAAACATCTGCAAAACCTCTGGGGCAAAACAATGTCTCAAAACAGTTATTGCTTAAGGAAGTTTTCAGTGCTTGGACCTCAACAACTAGTACCTGCATCCTTTATATCTGAATCAATTGTGTGTGTGCATATATATATATATAAATATATATCTATATATCCATCCATCCATTTTCTTCCGCTTATCCGGGGTCGGGTTGCGGGGGCAGCAGCCTAAGTAGGGAAACGCAGACTTCCCTCTCCCCGGCCACTTCGTCCAGCTCTTCCCGGGGGACCCCGAGGCGTTCCAGGCCAGCTGTGAGACGTAGTCTCTCCAGCGTGTCCTGGGTCTTCCCCGGGGCCTCCTACCGGTGGGACGTGCCCTGAACACCTCACCAGGGAGGCGTCCTGGAGGCATCCTAATTAGATGCCCGAGCCACCTCATCTGGCTCTTCTCAATGTGGAGGAGCAGCGGCTCTACTCCGAGCTCCTCCCGGATGACCGAGCTTCTCACCCTATCTCTAAGGGAGAGCCCAGCCACCCTACGGAGGAAACTCATTTCGGCCGCTTGTACCCGCGATCTTGTTCTTTCGGTCACTACCCAAAGCTCGTGACCATAGGTGAGGGTAGGAACGAAGATCGACCGGTAAATCGAGAGCTTTGCCTTTCGGCTCAGCTCCCTCTTCACCACAACAGACCGGTGCAGAGTCCGCATTACTGCAGACGCTGCACCGATCCGCCTGTCGATCTCCCGCTCCATCCTTCCCTCACTCGTGAACAAGACCCCGAGGTACTTAAACTCCTCCACTTGGGGCAGGACTTCGTCCCCGATCCGGAGGGGGCACGCCACCCTTTTTCTGGCTGAGAACCATGGCCTCGGATTTGGAGGTGCTGATTCTCATCCCAGCCGCTTCACACTCGGCTGCGAACCGATCCAGTGAGAGCTGAAGGTCACGGCCGATGAAGCCAACAGGACCACATCATCTGCAAAGAGCAGAGACCCAATCCTGAGGTCACCAACCGGACCCCCTCAACTCCCTGGCTGCGCCTAGAAATTCTGTCCATAAAAGTTATGAACAGAATCGGTGACAAAGGGCAGCCCTGGCGGAGTCCAACCCTCACCGGAAACGAGTTTGACTTACTGCCGGCAATGTGGACCAAGCTCTGGTACCGGTCATACAGGGAACGGACAGCCCGTATCAGGGAGTCCGAAACCCCCCATATTCCCGGAGAACCCCCCACAGGACTCCCCGAGGGACGCGGTCGAATGCCTTCTCCAAGTCCACAAAGCACATGTAGACTGGTTGGGCAAACTCCCACGCACCCTCAAGGACCCTGCCAAGGGTCCAGAGCTGGTCCACAGTTCCACGACCGGGGCGAAAACCGCATTGCTCCTCCTGAATCCGGGGTTTTGACTATCTGGCGGACCCACCTCTTTAGTACCCCGAATAGACCTTACCAGGGAGGCTGAGGAGTGTGATCCCCCTGTAGTTGGAACACACCCTCCGGTCCCCCTTCTTAAAAAGAGGGACCACCACCCCAGTCTGCCAGTCCAAGGGCACTGCCCCTGATGTCCACGCAATGTTGCAGAGTCACGTCAGCCACAGACAGCCCCACAACATCCAGGGCCTTGAGGAACTCCGGGCGGACCTCGTCCACCCCCAGGGCCCTGCCACCGAGGAGCTTTTTGACCACCTCGGTAACCTCAGCCCCAGAGATAGAGAAGCCCACCCCCGAGTCCCCAGGCCCTGCTTCTCCAACGGAAGGCGTGTCGGTGGGATTGAGGAGGTCTTCGAAGTATTCCTTCCACCGATCCACAACGTCCCGAGTCGAGGTCAGCAGCGCCCCGTCCCCACCATACACAGTGTTGACGGAGCACCGCTTCCCCCTCCTGAGATGCCGGATGGTGGTCCAGAACCTCTTCGAAGCCGTCCGGAAGTCGTTTTCCATGGCCTCGCCGAACTCCTCCCACGCCCAGTTTTTTCGCCTCGGTGACCGCCGCCACCGCACTCCGCTTGGCCTGTCGGTACCTGTCTGCTGCCTCCGGAGTCCCACAGGCCAAGAAGGCCCGATAGGACTCCTTCTTCAGCTTGACGGCACCCCTTACCGCCGGTGTCCACCAGTGGGTTCGGGTGTTGCCGCCCCGACAGGCACCGACCACCTTACGGCCACACAGCACCGGTCGGCCGCCTCAGCAATGGAGACACGGAACACGGCCCACTCGGACTCAATGTCCCCAGCCTCCCCCGGGACATGGTCGAAGCTCTCCCGGAGGCGGGAGTTGAAGCTCCTTCTGACGGGGAGACTCTGCCAGACATTCCCAGCAGACCCTCACAATGCATTTGGGTCTGCCAGGTCTGACCGGCATTCTCCCCCACCATCGGAGCCAACTCACCACCAGGTGGTGTTCGATTGACAGCTCCGCCCCTCTCTTCACCCGAGTGTCCAAGACATATGGCCGCAAGTCCAACGATACGACTACAAAGTCGATCATTAAACTGCGGCCTAGGGTGTCCTGATGCCAAGGGCGCATATGGACTTATGCTTGAACATGGTGTTCGTTATGGACAATCTGTGGCGAGCACAGAAGTCCAATAACAAAACACCACTCGGGTTCAGATCGGGGGGGCCATTCCTCCCGATCACGCCCCTCCAGGTCTCACTGTCGTTGCCAACGTGAGCGTTGAAGTCCCCCAGCAGTACAAGGGAGTCCCCAGAAGGAGCACTCTCCAGCACCCCCTCTAAGGACTCCAAAAAGGGTGGATACTCTGAACTGCTGTTTGGACCATAGGCACAAACAACAGTCAGGATCCGTCTCCCAACCCGAAGGCGGAGGGAGGCTACCCTCTCATTCACCGGGGTAAACTCCAACGTACAGGCACCGAGCCGGGGGGCAATAAGTATTGCCACCCCTGCCCGGCGCCTCTCACCACTGGCAACTCCAGAGTGGAAGAGAGTCCATCCCCTCTCGAGAAGACTGGTTCCGGAGCCCAAGCCGTGTGTTGAGTCGAGGCCGACTATATCTAGTCGGAACTTCTCAACCTCGCGCACCAGCTCAGGCTCCTTCCCCACCAGAGAGGTGACATTCCACGTCCCCAGAGTTAGCTTCTGCAGCAGAGGATCAGACCGCCAAGGTCCTCGCCTTCGGCTGCCGCCCAGCTCACATTGCACCCGACCCCTACAGCCCCTCCTACGGGTGGTGAGCCCACGGGAAGGAGGTCCCATGTCACCTCTTCGGGCTGTGCCCAGCCGGGCCCCATGGGTAAAGGCCTGGCCACCAGGCGCTCGCCATCGAGCCCCACCCCCAGGCCTGGCTCCAGGGGGGGGGCCCGGTGACCCGCATCCGGGCGAGGGGAACTCCGGACCATTGGTTGTCGTCATCATAAGGGTCTTGTGAGCTACACTTTGTCTGGTCCCTCCCGTAGGACCTGTTTGCCATGGGTGACCCTACCAGGGGCATGAAGCCCCTGACAACTGAGCTCCTAGGATCACTGGGACACACAAACCCCTCCACCACGATAAGGTGGTAGCTCACCATATATATAAATGAAGGACATTTGAAAACAAGACAAAACACTAAAGGAACCAAATGGACATCAGACTCTTGTTGTACGAGAGTTTGAGCCAGCAGACAAACAGGAGAGACAGCGGATTTTCCATTAAGGGCTGATGGAGGTGGTAGCAGACAGCCTTCAGAGGCTTGAGACATCATCCTGAGAGTATCCTGCTCTACACTGCTATGACAGGTAAGAATACTGCATCAATGACTCTGTGATTGCTTCTGCAGTTTGGAAAATATATAAGATGTTTACTGCTAGCAAGTCCAGTCAAGTCAAGTCAGTTTTATTTATAGACCCCATTATCACAAAACATGGTTTGCCTCAGAGGGCTTTACAGTGTACAACATCCCTCTGCCCTTAGACCCTCACATCACCCAAGGAAAAACTCTCGAAAAAAGAACCCCTGTATCAGGGGAATATAAAAAAGAAGAAACCTCAGGAAGAGCGGTAGAGGATGATGAGAGATCCCTCTTCCAGGATGGACAGACGTGCAATAGATGTCGTAAATAACAAATGAAATACAATCATGGCAAAAACGAAAGAGAAAGAGAAAGGGGAGGAGAGGGGGAGAGAGGCACAGCAATAATAGAAACAGATGCATATCATATTACAATAACGATAGGTGTGAAATTATTAAATGCATGATGTTAAGGTATGATAAGAGCCTCATGCGTATATTGATAGGGAGGTTTCCAAACGCAAGATCACGGCATCGGCGCAACCAGGACCAGATCACAATCAGGGCGAGCAGGGGGTACAGTATCAGTACAGCCACAGCACAAGCACAACCAAAGGCAGGGTCACAGCACCAGCACAGCTATCACCACGATCAGGCACAGCCAAGGTTACAGCCAGGATCCAGGAAAACTAGGAAACAAGGGAGCAGGAATGCTCCGGAGAGGCAACGGGATTAGCATAGTGCAGTTCCACAGACCCAGGCTCCGTGATCGCGAGCCCCAGGTAGTGACAGTACCACATGGCTATCACAGATGCAAGGCCAAGCTTAACTACTGAGGCTAAGCTAAGCTTGCAAACAGCTGTCACAGATATAAGGCTAAGCTTAGCAGTAAGGGTAATGCAGTAAACAGACATGCACAATTTTCAAATGGTGGGATTAAGAGAAGGCAAAAGAGCTCAGAGTGTCATAGGAAGTCCCCTGGAAGGTTAAACCCATGTCAGCCTAACTATGGGCTGGTCCAGGTAACCTGAGCCAGCCCTAATTCTAAGCTTTATCAAAGAGGAAGGTCTTAAGTCTACCCTTAAAAGTTGAAACAGTGTGTGCCTCCCTGACAGAAACTGGAAGATGGTTCCATAGGCGAGGAGCGTGGTAGCTGAAGGCTCTGGTTCCTATCCTACTTTTGGAAACTTTGGGAACCACAAGTAACCCTGCATTTTCAGAGTGCAGTGATCTTGAGGTTTGGTTAGAAACTTTGAGCTGCGACAGATAGGATGGAGCCTGACCATTTAGAGCTTTGTAAGTAAGGAGGATGATTTTAAATTAAATCCTGGATTTCACAGGGAGCCAGTGCAAATGAGGTAAAACAGGAGAAATATGGTCCCTTTTCTTGGTTCCCGTTAGAACACGAGCAGCAGCGTTCTGCACCAGTTGGAGAGACATGGACATGGAGAGTCAGGTTTGCCTGAGGTACACCCACCAGCTCACCTGACCTGGGATTCTCAACGCTGTGTTGCCTGCACCCTTGACTGTTCTCCCTCCTCAATTTGAGCAGCCCGCTCATGTTGGACCGCCTGGCACCGGGATGCCAGCGCCACTTCCTGCTCTTCCCGGCCATCCATAGCAGCTCTGTCCCTTTGGGGCACCTGGCACCGGGCTGCCGGTGCCCTCTACTGCTCCACCTCAGCAACTGCAGCATTCGTTTCTTGATGGAATTTCTGGCGCCGGGGTAATGGTGCCCTCGGCCGCGCATGCTCGACAATCGCACCACTTCGCTCTAGCTGGGGCACCCTGCACCGGGATGCCGTTGTCCCCAGTTGTACACCCGCGGCAACCTTGACAGTTTGCTCTCGTTGGGGCTTCTGGTACAGAGAGGCCGTGCCCCCGGCCCCCGGTATGACCTCTCCTACTGCGCCGTTTCACTCTTCTTGAGGCATCTGGCACCGGGCTGCCGGTGCCCTCTACTGCTTAACATCGACGCCTGCAGCAGTTCGCTTTTGCTGGGGAGTCTGGCATTGGGATGCCATTGCCCCTGGCTGTGCACGCTCGGCAACCACACCACTTCGCTCTCGCTGGGGCATCTGGCACCAGGGTGCCGCTGCCCCCAGTTGTACGTTCACAGTGACTTCGACAGTTCGCTCTCGTTGGAGCTCCTGGCACCGAGAGGCCGTGCCCCCGGCCGTACGACCTTGCCTACTGCGCTGTTTCTCTCTTCTTGAGGCATCTGGTACCAGGCTGCCAGTGCCCTCTACTGCTTAACATCAACGCCTGCAGCAGTTCACTTTTGCTGGGGAGTCTGGCTTTGGGATGCCATTGCCCCCGGCTTTGCACGCTTGGCAACCACACCACTTCGCTCTCGCTGGGGCATCTGGCACCGGGGTGCCGTTGCCCCCAGTTGTACGTCCACAGTGACTTCGACAGTTCGCTCTCATTGGAGCTCCTGGCACCGAGAGGCCGTGCCCCCGGCCGTACGACCTGGCCTACTGCTCCGTTTCTCTCTTCTTGAGGCATCTGGCACCGGACTGCCGGTGCAGCGGTTCGCTTTTGCTGGGGAGTCTGGCATTGGGATACCATTGCCCCCGGCTGTGCACATTCAGCAACCAAACCACTTCGCTCTCGCTGGGGCATCTGGCACCGGGGTGTCGCTGCCCTCAGTTGTACGTTCACAGTGACTTCGACAGTTCGATCTCATTGGAGCTTCTGGCACCGAGATGCCGTGCCCCTGGCCGTACGACCTCGCCTACTGCGCCGTTTCTTTCTTCTTGAGGCATCTGGCACCGGGCTGCCAGTGCCCTCTACTGCTTAACATCGACGCCTGCAGCGGTTCGCTTTTGCTGGGGAGTCTGGCTTTGGGATGCCATTGCCCCCAGCTGTGCTCGCTCGGCAACCAATCCACTTCGCTCTCGCCGGGGCTTCTGGCACCGGGGTGCCGCTGCCCCCAGTTGTACGTTCACGGTGACTTTGACAGTTCGCTCTCATTGGAGCTTCTGGCACCGAGATGCCGCGCCCCTGGCCGTACGACCTCACCCACTGCGCCGTTTCCCTCTTCTTGAGGCATCTGGCACCGGGCTGCCAGTGCCCTCTACTGCTTAACATCGACGCCTGCAGCGGTTCGCTTTTGCTGGGGAGTCTGGCATTAGGATGCCATTGCCCCCGGCCGTGCACGCTCGGCAACCAAACCACTTAGCTCTCGCTGGGGCATCTGGCACCGGGGTGCCGCTGCCCCCAGTTGTACGTCCAGTGACTTCGACAGTTCGCTCTCGTTGGGGCATTTGGCACCGAGATGTCGGGGGCCCCCAGATGTATGACATCGGCTACTGCACCAGTTCACTCTCCTTGGGGCTTTTGGCACCGGGCTGCCAGTGCCCTCTACTGCTTACCCTCGAAGCCTGCATCCGCATTGTTCCCCAGGGGAGGGCTTCCTTTCTCATCTGTTGCCTGTCGCTTCTTCCGTCCCGTCGCTCATGGCCTCCGTCTCTCTCGATGCGCCCAGCCGCGCCAAGCTCTGGTTCTGGCTCCGTCTGCTTGGCGATTGGAACGAATCTCCTTCTTTATGATGATCACCTGTCTCATCCTCAGGACGTCAACCTTTTCGATGACGCGGCTCCGTCTGCCGGTTTTGGGGGTTTTTTACGATGAAAGATGGTTCGTAGGCAAATGGCCCCAAGAGTTGGAAGGAGACTGCCAGGTCACTTTATCTGCTCTCTTTGAGATCTACCCCATCATCGTCGCCACCATGTTATGGGGCCGTGAATGGAGTCGCCTATCTGTCCTCATCTACTCAGACAATCTCGCAGTAGTTTGACATCATAAATAAAGAAGTTCAGAAGCTTGGCTCCTCATGTAGACACACACCCGACTCCGGTGCCTCCATATTCGACCTTGCCTTTCAACATCTAAACCCAGCTTTCATGCCCCTGACCTGGAATCTCAGAACACCATCATCAATAGCCTGTCCCCATGCAACTCTCTCCATATCGGTCGGCTTGGAATTGTTTCCACAACTTTCACGACATGCATAACATCACTTTTCCTTCATTTGATCTCATCACCCCTGCTTCATCACCCACGCCCATTCTGTCCTGGGAAATTAAAACCCAGACAATCAAAGTCTACCTCAGCGGCATTTCGTTCATCTCTAAACTCCTAACCGGTAGTCATGGCCAGCTCATGGTCATCCCCAGATCACCTCACTGCTCAGAGGCCTCTCACGCTAAGAACCAGCCCAAAATCCTTGTAGACTCCCATTAACCACGGACCTGCTGTCACGCTGTATCCACACCATCCGCTCCAGATATAGCATACCCCCCGTCAACCAAACTCTAGAGGCAATGTCCTTCTCGCCTTCTTCCGTTTCCTCAGATGCTCAGAATTCACTGTTTCGACCCTTCGATACGATCCACGTTGGCACGCCTGCCTCTTGGACCTTTTTTCTCTAACGACACCATAGTTATTTTTTTTTTTAAAAAAGAACCAAAACCAACTAATCTAGCCAACCCACTCCCGTCTTCTACTTTAACATTCAATCAGTTCTAAACCCCTTCCTTATTCTCTCCAATTACTTACGTTTCCGGACATCACAAAGCAAATCCCAAGATGGCCCCTCTGTTTGCATCTGAATACGGCCAGGTGGTTACCCGCTTCTGGTTCCACCAACACTTCCGTCAGGTCCCGCCATTGTCAGGCATCTCTCCCATGCATTACTCCGGACATTCTTTCAGAATCGGAGCTGCCACCTTGGCTTCCCGCAGCGGTATACCGGAACACTTTATTCAGATCATGGGCAGATGGTCCTCCCAAGCTTATCACTGTTATGTCCATTCCGACCTAAGAGATCTCAAATCGGCTTTTTCCTCTCTCATATAATGCACGCTTTTGGGGATCTGTCGTGCCCGAGCCACGGCGGATTCCCACCGAAGCTTCCCACACCGCACTCAACCATCCATTCTAATAATCCAACATCAATGTTTATACCAAATCTACATTCACGTCAATAAATTGTTGAAATTAATTCCGATTGAGGTGTGGTCCTTGCTAGTGAAGTGAAGCTCGGTGAAGGTCAATGGGGGAGAAACGGACCAAATAAATTTCAGGCCTTGCTGCTATATCCAGGCTACCTGTGTCCGGGGTCAGGTCAGTTAAGGGCAAGAGGGGATGGATTTTATCTCGAATAGTTATAATTTTATCATTAAAGAAAGTCATAAAGTCGCCACTGCTTCGGGCTGAAGGAATACAAGGCTCTATGGAGCTGTGACTCTGAGTCAGCCTGGCTACAGCGTTGAAAAGAAACCTGGGATTGTTTTTGTTTTCCTCAATAAATGATGAGTAATAGTTTGCTCTGGCATGGCGGAGGGCCTTCTTATACATTTTAAGACTGTTCAGCCAGACTAAACGGGACCCTTCCAGGTTGGTTGAAAGCCAATTTATCTCTAATTTTCGCGATGTTTGTTTCAATTTGAGGATCTGGAGGTTAAACCATGGAGCTAATTTTCTTTGTTTCATTATTTTCTTCTTGAAGGGTGCAACAGAGTCGAGAGCTGATCGCAGTGAGCCAGTAGCATTATCGATGAGACAGTCACTTTGAGAATGACTTAAGTTAGTAAGAGTGTTCTCAGTCACTGTAAGACATGGTAATGATTTCAATGCAGAAGGAATCAGTTTCTTAAATTTAGCCACTGCTGAATCAGATAGACATCTAAAGTTGTAACTCTTACTGAGAAGCTTGTAGTCGAGTAATAAAAAATTGAAAGTTATTAAATAATGGTCTGAAAGAGCAGGAATTTCAGCCAAGAAACAAAGCTTGGTCTCTTGCTAGCCGCACCAAAAAAACATGTGACTGGGTTAAAAGGTTTCAAAAAATCAGAAATAAATGCAGGTCCCTTGTGGGTAAAGCAAAATCAAACTATTATCTCATCTTAGTCTGCAGGCTTTACTCAAACCTAGCAAAATTTTGGAAAGTTGTAAAATCTAGTATAAGCAATTGTGCTGCCTCTCTACCAACTCATAATAAGTTTAATGATTGTTTAGTAAAGAACCATGGTGAGATCCACATTTTTAAGAACAGTAACATTTGTAGGGGGTCTCTCTTCATTAATAATTAATCTGTCTGGAGAAGATAAAAGCGTGGTAATTCCCCTCTCCTCCTCAGTCATCAACCTTAGTGTGAGATTTGACCCTCAACTGACCTTTGAGGCTCATATTAAACATTTCCTTCCACCACCTCAGAAATATTGCCAAACTATGTCAAACTCTCACCCTGTCTGGCGCTGGGAAGCTTGTCCATGCCTTTGTGTCTTTTAGACTGGACTACTGTAACACACATCTTATCAGGATCCTCAGCAAGAGCCTCCAGAGACTCCAGGATATATAGAACAACGCTGCGAGGATCCTGATGAGTGTGAAAGTACGAACATATCACACCCATCCTCCACTCACTTCACTGGCTTCCTGTCTCTGTGAGGATTGCATATAACCTCTCGCTCCTCACTCGCCAGTGCATCCATGGCAATGACCCCCCCCCCCCCTTACCTGAAAGAACTGCTCACCCACAAACCTTAACACAATTCCTCCACTCTCCACACTCACAACCTCCTCCATCTCTCCACGGCCGAGTTACACACCATGGGGGATCGGGCCTTCTGTTCTGCCACCTCTTGTCTGTGGAACGCCCTCCCTGACCATCTGAGGGAACCACAGACTGTTGAGTTTTAAACAGGGACTCAAAACATTCCTTTTTAGCAGAACATAACATCTTATTGCACTTTGAGATTTGTTTCAAATGTAAATTGCATTATAAATAAAATAAATAATAATAATAACAACAACAACAACAACAACAACAACAACAACAAAAATAATTAATAATAATAATAATAATAATAATAATAATAATCATTATTATTATTATTATTATCAATCATGATTACATACCTACACCAAACAGTGTCTAGTTTGCTTGAAGTCATCAGGGCTCTCAAAAACATAGATCCTAAGAAATCCCCTTGGGAAGACAACTTGGATCCTTTCTCTCTTTAACTTTCTGCTCCAGTAATTTCCAGTAAAAAAAAAAACAACTTTTATATCAACCTTTTACTTTTCAATGGTGTAGTTCCCAGAATCTGGAAAACTGCTCATGTTGTCCCCCTGCATAAAAGCGGAAAAAGGAACTATTGTAATAACCATAGACCCATATTCTAATTGTCTTGTTTGGAAATAATTTTGGAGTCCCTTGTAAACTGCCACTCAAGAAATTTCTTATCAGTCTGGTTACAGGCCTCTATGTAGCACTGTGTCAGCTGTCACTTTAGAAAGCCTTGGATGAGAAAAATAATAAAGTGATATTATTAAAGTGATGAATACGGGTAGTCCACAAGGTTCCATTCTTGGTCCGGTCCTTTTTACAGTTTATATTAACATTATCTTTTCATCTTTAACATGACACAATACTATACTGTATCATAGACTCTACCCAGTTAGCTGTAGAGTGTCATGAACTGTGGCGCAGGAAGGTAGGACCCAAATGCAAAACTCAGACCAGGTAAGAGCAGCGAAACAAGGTTTATTCCCAGCAGAGGAGTCCAGAGGGGGAGGCAAAAAGCAAGGTCAAAAAACAAGCGAGGTTCAAACACAAAAAGACAAGACACAAAGAGGGAATATATGCGGGACTAATGGGGCGTGATGAGAACCAGGTGTGGGAAACACAATCAGGGATCAGGTGCACACCGACAAGGAGGGGGCAGGGCAGACAGGAACCTGGAACAGAGACAGAGGTAAGTGATACCAAAATAAAACAGGAAGACAAGACATGAAACATGAGGGAGAAAATAAAACACTATACAGACCGCACACCATGACATAGAGACCTGCAACATTCTTTTGACATTCTCCAAAATTCACTTGTAGCTCTTAAATTTGTACTAAATGCACCTAACACTAAATTAATGCTATTTTCTAGAGGTAGAGGTAATGATGATGTAGAGGCCATTTTAGTTATGGTCTATTTTAGTTAAGTAATTCTAATCTTGGTAAATCCTGATAAAATATAAGATAAATAATTAGAAATATGAAAATAATTTATGGGGAATAATGAATTTAAATGCAGTAAATTGTGTTGCCAATTAGTTAATCAATTGATTTATTTATAGATTTATTTGGAAAATTTTGAGTTGTGGGTGGAGATCTGTAATTATATGTGGGAGGATGCACAGGTGGGACAGGGGGAAGTTGTCTTTGTGGAGTTAGTGGGAGCGTCACGCCGAATGTTTTTTGATCGTGTTTTAAGTTATATACGCTGTCATGCAAATTGTGGAATCTCTGAACAAAAATAAACAGAGAAAAAAGTCAACGGATCCGTGAGTGATATGATTTGTTTGTGAACACGCATCAGAAATAAGCAAATAGGCTCCCACTACCTATGCAACTTTTAAGTACTTTCATTGAAATTGTCACAATGGATGACAATAACTTTCATATCTCTACTATTCAAACCAACATTGAGAAAGTAACAGAATACTGGTATTTGGATGGATGACAAATTCACTTTCAAGTTTCATATAGACAATTATGTCATCAAACTACAGCAAAAACTTTGTTTCTTATATAGAAATAGCACTAAATTCCCTATGTTTTGTAGGGAAAGGATTGTTGAAGCCGTTTTCTATCTGTCATAGATTTTGGTGACATAATTGATATGCATGCCTATGCCTCTACTTTCAAACCCTTGGGTGCAGTTTACCATTCCGCCCTTAGGTTCATCACTGGTGATGTCTAACATCCTGTACGAAAAGGTTGGGTGGTCTTCTTTCTGTCAGACAGATGTGTTAAACGTATGTATGTATTAATCTTTGAGTCCCTTGATCTTTTATTTTTATGCACTGACTGCCTGGAACTCCTTGAAAAGCATCCTAAAATGAAATACTTAACCGTTGGTCAATTTAAATCTGTGATCTCTAACTACTTAGCCTCTGTTTGCACCTGTTTAAATTGATTTTGGTTTTATTACTGATACATGAATATTGTACTTGTTTTAGATGATCTGCTTTTATAACCTGTATCTTGTAATTTTCATTTCTATTTATAAATTTTGTATGAATGATTGATTGTTCTTTGCATTTGTTCTTTGGTTTGTGTCTGTCATCTTTAACCTTTATACTCAAAATCATTGTAAATGAGGGCCAGCTGACATCAGCAGCCCCCTTCTTTATACCTGCCGGTACAAAAGTCATCTACTGCATATTTATACAGCATTTTTATTGATTCATAAATAACAAATATGTTGAGTCATTGTAACTCATTCAAAATAGGATCAACATAAGATTAAAATTGTAAAGTTACTGAAATAAAAACATATTGCTTCTTATACACTGTACTTCTCTCAGAACAGAACATAACAAAAAAGGTGGTTTCTTTGCCTGACCCATATAAATTGAATTGAATTGAATTGAATTGAATTTATTTATTTCATAGGGATCATGCAGTTAAATATAGTTTCATACAAAACATGAAGCTGATGTGCTCCACAGAGAGTTTATAGCTACTGCTAATTCCCAACTTTTATCCCTAGCTGGGCTTTTAGGTATACAGTGGGGAAAATGTACATAATTCAATTACATAAAATTTGACTATAGTCAAAAAGAATAAAAAACAGATATCATAAAAAAGAAATACACAATTTCCATAAATCAGTGTTCATCAGAAATATAAAATACATCAGTCTAAAGATGAGTACAGCTCTGGTTTACTTTGAGCCAGTTTTTGACCTTTGTTGTGAATGTTTTTAAATCCGTGATTCATTTTTTTTTTCAGTTGGGAATGTGTTCCACAGTTTACATCCTTTAATGGAGAAAGCTGACTGTCCAAATGTAGATCTACGATGTTGTATGTTACAGTTTCATTCTTCCATTCTTGTTACTCTGTTGCTATCCTGTCTCTGACATACCTGCTGAGAGGTTCAGGGGCCAGATTATTGATACACTTAAAAACTAATTTAAGAAAACATAATTGCACATAACTTTGAAAACTAAGAAGGTTGTATTTCTTTTAGTATGTGGTAGTGATGCCAGCAGACAGGTTTTTTGTGCATTATTTTTAAAGCCTGACTGTATAATGATGAAAGGTTTCTGACTGTAGAGGGCGAAGCCTGAGCCCAAACTGTCAAACAATTTGAGAAGTGAGAGAAAATCATAGAATGCATGCACACCTATGCTGCTTGAGTTGGTATGTACTGCCTAATTAACTTAAAACGATTAAGGTTGTTTTTTATTGTTTTTGTTATTAGTTGTTTATCAAACTTGAGCTGTGGATCTAAAATAATTCCCAGGAACTTGAATTCATTAACCTCCTCAGTTTTTTTGTTCTTTATCCTCACATCAAAACTTTGAGTTGAGCACTGTTTCCTAATGGAGAAACACATTGAGACTGTTTTATTTAAATTCAAAACAAGATGATTTTGTTCAAGCCATTGCTGGACTTCAAACAGGTACTCCAGTTAGGACCTCAGCTGCCTTGCTAGGAGACTTAGCAGGAGCATGAATGACTGCATCATCCGCATAAAGCTCGATGCCGGCCCCAGGACAAGTTTGGGGCAAATCATTTTTAAACAGACTAAAAAGCAAAGGGCCAAGGATTGACCCTTGGGGAATACCCATTCTGTTATTTAAAAGACATGATTTTTCTCGGTCAACTTTCACACACTGCTCTCTATTCTGAAGACAGGACTCAAACCAATCAACTGTACTTTTAGAAAAACTGAATGATGTTAACTTGAAGAGAAGAATGTTGTGGTTGACAGCGTCAAACACCTTTTTTTTAGGTCAAAAAACACTGCCCCCACAACATTTCCACTGTCAAGTTACTGCTTTACATTTTCAATGAAATAACAATTTGCAGTCTCTGTTAAATATTTTGGTCTAAAACCAAACTGTTGTGGATGAAAGAGCTGATTGGTTTCCAGATGGTCAACAACCTGTGCTGCCACAACTTTTTCAAGTACCTTTGACAGCACAGGGAGAATAGAGATAGGGCAATAGTTGCTAACCATATCACAGTCACCTGTTTTAAAAATTGGTGTAATGACTGCTTTTTTCCAGTTATTTGGAAATGTATTTGTTCTGATTGATAAATTAACAAGATGAGTCAGAGGTGTGACCAGTATAGAGCTGTACTTATTAATGAATTGCGTATCCAGATTCTAAATGTCCTTTGATTTAGAATATTTAATTACTTCTGCAATTTTTGCTTCAATTACATACAAAATGAGTTACATGATTCTATTGCCTGTGCTTTGTTTGTGGTTTCTGAATTATCAAAATGTTGTGTTAGTTCCTCAGCTGACTCAATGAAATACATTTTAAATTCATGAGCTATTGTGGCCTTTTGAGTGATGACTTTTTCATTTATTTTCAATTCTTTGATTCCTTTTTGGCTTTGTGGAGTTGCCTTCTTTTGTTTACATTTTATGTTTTTTAAATACTTTGCCAAGAGTGTAACTATAGCAATAGTCATGGAGTCACAGCACATGTCTAAATGATCATTTTCTATTATCTTATCCCAACTTATATTCTTAAGATAGTGCTCAAATTGTGCAGTTTTAGACTTAGGGATGACCATCTTCACTGTGTCAGGATTACTATTTCCAAAATACTGAAGATGACTTTTTGTTATTTTTCTAACAGAAAGAGTCATATTATGGTCAGACATCCCAGTTATTAAGTTATATGTTTTTGTAATCTGAACTGGTTTGTTGCTAAATACCACTTCAATCAGGGTTATTGTGTTTTTCGTGATTCTTGTAGGTCCTTTAATCATCTGCTAAAGGTTAAACTTTGACATGATTACTTCTTTCTCTAATCAGTTAATGTTAAAGTCACCATAAAGTATTGTTTCAACCTGAGTATCAAATTTCTCCATTACAGTTTGAAGTTCTTCATAACAGGAAACACTAAACGATGGAGGGCTGTACAAAACAATTACATTAAAATTAATTTGGGGTATTAATTTCTCGGGTCCTCTGGTGGCTCCCTTGGGTGTTCGGGTGCGGCCCCTGGACTGGTAGGCCTGACTCCCTGTTGGCCAGGTGGGGACAGTGATGGGGGTATGTTTCAGGGCCAGTCAGGAAGCTGCCCACATGGGGACAGCCCCCACTTTACCTCCTTGTCGACCCCCTATCCCATTACATCCCACCTCATAAGACACTAGGGCCTTGAGGGGCGGGACCAGTGGGTGGGGGGTTGGGCTGCATTATGGCGGCCTGGCCCTCCTCCTTGCTCTGGTCATTGCACCGCCCCTTAATTTTAATTGCACAGGAGACACTGAGGGCATGGGGGGCGGATGAGGCATTTTGGGAGACTCCGCCGTCTGCCAGTGGTGGGGTGCCCATGCCCTGGCCATTCCCCCCAATTTTTAATTGCACCGTAGTCACTCACACATCTCATAACAAATATCTAAATACACACACTTTCACATGCATACACCCTGCATCCATGTTGGACGGGGGGTCGGCAGGGGCGGGGTTGGGATCTCCCACTGCCTCTGTCCCTGGCCCTGCAGGGCTGGAGGGGGGGCTGTGGTCTGGGGGAGTGGCGTCAGTTCTGCTGCGGGGGTGTCGCCGGTGGCTCTGGGTTGGTGGTCGGCCTCTCTGTGCAGGACTAGGCTGGGTGGTTGCTTGGGCCCTGCTGCTGTGTGGCGGTTGCCCTGCCGGTGGTTTGGGTAGCTCTGGGATGGTCTGGACACTGTCTGCGCCTGTGGAGGGTTTGGCTTCTGGCTGGGCTGGGGGCCTGCTCTCCCCGGTCTCCCTGGGGTTTCACCCCTGGCTGGGGTGGGGGTGGGGGGCCGCTGTGGCCCCCCGCCGTCTTCCCCCCCCCCGGGGTATATGAGTTGGCCCGGGGGCCGTGGGCTGGGTCGTCATGGTGGGCCGTGGCCCGCCCCGTTGGGGCCGAGGGTTGGGGGGGCTCTGGCCTCTCTAGTGCGTGGCGGGCTCCCCGCCGGGGGTCGGGGCGGGTCTCGGGGCAGGTCTCGGGTTGGTGGGGCCCTGTGGCTGTGGGCTCAGATTGTGCCGGGGTTGGTGGCCTTGGGCTGGGCCGGGGGGCCTCCTGTCCCTTGTCCCTCTGTGGGCTTCCCCCGGCCGGGGGGGTGTTGCCTCTGTGTTCCCTTGCTTGTTCCCCCTTGGGTGGGGCGCGTGGCTGTCTCTGGGGCACGTGGTGTTGGGTCTGTCATGTTCTGGGGGGCTGTTGGGTGCTCTGGTGGCTTAGGTCTTGGCCTGCTTGCCCCTGGGAGTTTGGGGGGTGTTGTTTCCCCCCCCCCGTCAACTACAAACCACATCCAATGACAAACCCTCACACACACACACACACACACCACACAGCACACAACTGTTATACAATCACACACGTACAACAGTTACAAATATGGAGGTTATCCATGTCAAGGTTATGTTGGGTAAGTATTTATGCCTGTTTTATTTATGTCTGTTTTTTGTTTTTTTTGGGAGGGGGGGGTCTTTTGTTTGTTTGTTTATTCTTCTTTTTTATTTATTTACTTTATTCTATTTTATTTTAATTTCTTTTTTTCTCTCTCTCTAATTACTTTTTTTTTCTTTTCCTCTTTTTTTTTACTTACACATTTCCTGCCTGCTTCCACTGTTAATACTGTTGTAAATACTCTTGCAGCTGTCATTATTGAGGTAGCATTGTTGTCATCGTTTTCATTGTCGTTGTTGTTGTTATTGTTGCTGTTGTTTTTGTTGTCTCTTGTGTCTTCCCCTCCCCTCTGTGTCCCCCAACCTCTCTCTTTTCTCTCTCCCTATCCACTCTAACGTTGTGCTGTCCGGTAGCCTTGCCAATAAATCTCAGTACGGACTGCAACAGGAAGAAGTATGTGAGACTCCTCCTTTGCAGAGCAAATCTGTTATGGCACCTCAAGGCATCCAGACCTCTCATACTGCATGCCTAAGCTGCCGAACAGGACAGGTTATAAAAAAATTTTAAAAAATGAATTTGGGGTGAAAGACTATTGGTATGAGACAGAGAGAAATGGCTGTCTGTCAAGTCAAATGTGAATATTCCATCCGTGGCCTGGTTTGGCATTACTTGGTCCAAGCCTGGCCCGGTGAGCGCTGCACAGATTTGGCTTTCCATGACAACAGGGCTACCCACTCGAAGGTGTGTCACTAATATGGAATCTTCATAGTAGCTGCTGATTTTAATCAACTCATCCTTCAACTCCAAAGATGTAGCAAGATCAAAGACTAAAGTAATGGTTTTTTAAAACTTGGTTTAAAAAATGACCAATAAATCTACCTTCTACCTACCTTCTACCTTCGAACTGATGAGAGCTTGTCTCCAGTGATGATGTGTGAAAGCAGCGGGCTTAAGTGCCCCATTGTCTATGCGTGCTAAAGGAAGTTGACCTATTGGAGGTGCAATACGAGTCAATTCAAGTCAAGTCAATTTTATTTATAAAGCCCATTACCACAAATCAAAATTAGCCTCAGAAAAAAAACCTCAGGAAGAGCAACTGAGGAGGGATCCCTCATTCCAGGGATCCCTGGAACAGGTTCAGTGGTGCCGTTAGATTAAGATAACCAGCTGAATAGACAAGTAGTTCTGTCATTTTTCTGGTGCAGACAGTCTTTAGATTTACCTCAGTTTATTTGTCTGCGCTTCCACTTAGTCAGTGTTGTCCATTTGAAGTGATCTTGCTTTTTTCCAAAACAAGGCTGTAGTGATGATGGTGGACCCTGTAGAAAATCCGTTCCAGTAAGGACCATCTCGCACCCGGTGTGATGTGCCCGTTGGTGATCTCCACACAGCGGAATCCCAGACGATGGTAGAGCTGGTGGGCGGCGGGCGAGTACGCTGTGGTTCCCAAGACAACAGCAGAATATTTATGAGCGAGAGCAAACTCCAGAACCTTTCGTCCCAGCGCCATGCCGACTCCACACCGCCGATAGTTCTGGTCAACAGATAGCCGTTGCAGCTCAACAGAACCTCCTGGCTTCTGCTGGCTAACTGCTGCTATGACACCCACCACTTTTTTCTCCAGAACTGCTACCCACAGACAGGAGCCTGAGATGGATGGCAAGGACCATGATGAATAAAGGATGTTAAGGCAAATCATTTAGTTTTAGGGTTGCAGCAGTACGCAGTTTCAAGGTATACCATGGTATTAAGTGGACATTTATAATTTCATGTACTTTTACTTATCACCTATCATGTCACTAGGATGGATAATCTCACCTTTATTTATTTATTTTTAAAGATTATTTTTTCTGGCTTTTTTGCCTTTATTTATTGAACAGATAAGTGTGAAAGGGGGAGAGAAAGAGAGAGAGGGAATGATATGCAGCAAAGGGTCAAGGCCGAAATCAAACCCACTGCTGCTCTGGTGAGGACGCAGCCTCTGTACAAGGGGCACCTGTTTTACCAACTGAGCTACTGGGCGCCCCATGTCACCTTTATTTTGTATATTTTTAAAAGGGAGACTTTTTGCACATACTCCCATTAAATAAAAAAAAAGTTTCAATTTCAGTTATAGTAACTGCAACCCACTGTTGCAACCCTTCTTAGTTTAAAGTATAATTCACACACAGTCACAGCACAAGACATGCTGTTCTTACTATCACACCAATCACTCAAGAAGATGCAGGATACCTTTTCAGTGACAGTGTCAAGGAGATCCTTGCACAAGATGTTTATCAGTGAGAGACCATGTTGCCACAATTGGTTCTTTTGATTTGCATTCCTACAGTAATCTGCACTACTTGTGTGCGCAACATCACACGCTGCTTTGGAGTTTTACAAGCAATATCATTTTCTGTGATGCAATATTCTTATTAATCATGTGATTTTTGTGATCCAATATTCTATGTTTTAGTCATTATTTTTTAAATATTACTTAATGATGCTGAATGCTTGTCTCTTGATTTACAAGGTACAAGGTACAAGGTAGATTGATCTGTCATTTTTCTTAAACGTGGTTTAAGAAGAAATTAAATTAAAGTTGACCCTAAATCCTGCTACATCTTTTTGGCGTCAAAGGAGGAATTGAGGAGTCTCACAGCCTGGGCAAAGAAGCTCCGTAGTCTTAACATAATGAAAAAGCTATAATGATGGAAGTAAGTCCAGAACTTTCTATTTCTAACCATTACAAGGTCTTATGTGTTGTTTTTCTTTGATATATCAATATACTTTAAATTAAGCACACCAAAATAAAAATAAAAAATTACACTCATAGTGCGAAAAAGCTGGCTTGTCCAGGGTTGGAGCCAGGAGAAAGTAAGGCCACATTTTGTCTTAGTTTTAAATGGTGCATTTTTATAGATGACTTTTGCATCTTTCAAACAAAGCTTCCATTTGAAAACATAACTTTCAACATAATAATCCATAAAATAATTCTTACTTTTACTCAAGTTATTTTTTAAGCTGCAGAGGCCTCGAAATATATGGAATAGAAATTCTAAGAATTGTTGCAATACTAAGAAACAAGATATGATGCAGAAGTTAGGGGTTTTTACTGGTTATATGAATGTACAATCTGTAATCAGAGAATTTAATAGAGAATGCATCTGATCATTAAACTGGCTGCCATTTATATGTAATTTTGGAGAATTATTTGGCTATTCTTATGTACTGGTATGCTTACTTACAGAATCAAGATTTGGTAACATCAATACCACTGGATGCACCATCACTCTAAGTCAAATTTAGTTCAGCACATCCTACACGTAACATTTAAATGATACAATATACACAACATGTACCTGGTGATTTCATGTAAAACCTCTCAATGTCTCCCATGTCTCTGCTCATGGCGTACTCCAGATAACCACGGATCACACGTCTGCTGTAGAAGTAGCGTCCACACAGAATAATTGCAGGGAGGAGTCCTATCACCCACCAACACATGGTGATGGCAAAAGATATAACTGTCAAAGGAAAGATATGACAAGATGTGAAGGAAATGGGGAGTTGTAGAGCATTTAAGTTTCTATCACTACAAAACAAAGTTGTGACCTACACAGTGACCAAAAAAAATGAATAAAAACGTTTTTGTAGTCACCAAGAGACTTGAAAGATAGAAGGTAGAGGGTATATTTTTTTTCCATTTTTCTTAAACATGGTTTAAGAAGAAATGAAATTGAAGTTGACCCTAAATCCTGCTACATATTTTTGGCGTCAAAGGAGGAGTCTTTAAAAACATTTAAGATGTGTTGCAGAAGCTCTTACAGAAATATATAAATTATGCGGTAATCTTACCTGTCATAGCAGTGTAGAGCAGGAGACACTCAGGATGATGTCTCAAGCCTCTGAAGGCAGTGTCTGCTACCATCTCCATCAGCCCTTCATAGAAAATCCGCTGTATCTCCTGTTTGTCTGCCAGCTCAAACTCTCGCACAACTAGAGTTTGAAGTCCATTTGGTTCCTTTAGTGTTTTGTCTTGTTTTCGAACATCCTTCCTTTGTATTTTTTCCTCCATATCCAACTTTTAAATATATATAAACTTGATTCAGATATGAAGGATGCAGGCAGTAGTTGCTGAGGTCCAAGCACTAAAAACTATGGTGCCCCAGAGGTTTTGCAGATGTTTTTTTAGAACATATGTCAGTGAGAGTCCCTAAAGATAAAATCCCCAACACCACTGGGGGTGGCCACTCCTACCCATCTTATCAGCTTCCATATGTGAAAAGCAATGCATCCTGATATGGCTTTTTAAGGGTATTTGCCTTACTACTCTATTGTACTCTGATAGTAGGCTGTGCCACAGAGATATTGAGAGGTTGTTTCTGTCTTTCTAGTTTAGTAAAACTGTCTTTTCAGCAATACAGTGTGTACAGGTGTCATTGTCTGTGAGTCCCATTGTATGAAGTTTATATTGTGTGAGGTGTACTCTGTAGAATTTTGTATCGAATAAGTTGAAATTCAAGGTTTCAGTTTTGTGACCTTGGTTTCAAGCCCTTTAGTTGATATTGAATAATCTTATATGTATTTTTGGCAAGTTATGATTTGATGGACGTTGTCCTTGTTCACTTGGGGTAAAAAAAACAGCACCAGCTTTGATTGCAACTTGTTTCTTTCTTAGTTTAAGTTTTTCTTTAGTCAACTTATTTGTAATAATCTCTTGCTGTCTCATACTTTTTTGTTCAGACTAACTAATAATACACACACACACACACACACACACACACTTCTCCAATTGGTTGTTTATATTTCAGAAACAAAATGTCTGTTTGTTGCCTGTTTATCAGATTGTTTCTCCTCTTAATTCTTGTATTTTTTCCCCTGCTCCAAACTGCAATTGTTGGTAACTTTAAAACCACGTGTGGTTTTGCCAGAAATTAAATATCATCTACCTTGTAAAATTGTAAATTAATTGAAAAAAAGAAAAAAAGGGGAAAAAAAACAACCTCTTGACAGCTCCGCCTATGTTTTACTAAAGAAAAAGCTCTGTACATCAGAGACAAACAAAGACAAAAGAACCACATCGGCAAACATAAACATGCCATCAAAACAAACAATATGGATTATTCCATAGCCAGACATTTCAGCCAACACCATTCCAGCAATGAAACTCTCTTGAAAACAATAGAACAAATCAAACCCGCTGTCAGAAAACTTCTCCAAAGAGAAACATGCTGGATTTTCAAACTCAGTGCAATGACTTCTCCAGGCCTGAATGAGAAAATTTATTTTATAATCTTTTTGTAAACTTATTTTTCACCATTGCATCTTTTTTCCTTTATTCCAATCATACTATTTTTGCGCTAGCCACATTACTTCTACCACCAAAGTTACGTTGTCACGTGAAGCAAGATGTCACATGACAACACAGCAAGGAAAGATTTACTGCTATTATTATCCCAGGACACCTGTGCAGGATCACAACATTCTGGTGAAGGCCACTGTGCTGAAACACGTTAGCATTTTTTCCTACCTATCTATACTTGCTTACTTTTTCTATGCGCTGTGCGTATGGCACCAGAGGGCACACCAAAACAGCCCAATATCATCATCAATCATAATCATAAGTATTGCAACTCTCTTTGTGAAGGCCCTCTCCAACCAAACGCTGCTACTGGATCAGTGAACACAGCAGCTGCAGTGCAAGCTCCATTTTTTAATTAATATTATTAAAGTTATTTGGGCCTATACAGTCTGTTGCCTCTGCAGAGCAATGTTTCATCAATGACACAGAAACCTAAGTGGTCTTTCAGAAGCTGCCATGTAATCATATGATGACCTCATTAACTACCTGGCTTGCATTAATGCAGACGTGTTTCTCTGCAGAGCAGCTGCTGTAAAATGCCTGTTCTATAGTCCTGCTGTAGTGGAACATATATGCAGTTTGTTAAGTTTTGTGGCTTTTCTTCTGTTCTGTCAGCATCACTTTATGCTTACTGCATCAGCTGCTGCCCTCATCAGAAACGGGCATCGCTTCACGTGATGCTTCAGAGGAAATGATGTCTCATGTCTCTTGAAACTGTCTGTGCTCATTTTCTCTCTCCTCTCGTGGTTTCCTTGCATCTCGCCATGTATCCCTGGTGGGTGGGGCTTAGACTCAAGGAAAAGGCACAAGTGAGGGAAGCATGGATGCAATTTAAGGGACTTGGGATCCAGCCCAGGTGAAACTAATCAGGCAAACACAAGGGCGAAGAAACACACAAGGACAGGAAGCAAAACCAGACATTATACATGAGGAATGATACTATAAAATAAAACAGGAAACACAACATAAGTCACAAGAAAACATAACAGGAAACCCCAAAACAAAATCCACAATATAACAAAACCTAGGATCATGACAACTTTGGCCTCATTACCTCATGATTCTAAAATTTACACAGTTGTGGTCATGGCTCTTTTTCATGAAAGTTAGCAATATTTCTGTACCAGAGGTAATGAGGGAGCTTGCTGACCTTGTGGACCAGATGGAAGCATGTTGCCTCTAAAGAAGCATATTAACAGACTCTTTTCTCCTTCTGAACTGTTTGACTGAAAGCATTCATAGAACACCCTGAATAAACTATTTTTGTTTTTTTTTTAGTCAAAAGTGATCAATTTGCAATGCATTTTGGCAAATGGTCACTTTCTCCTCTTATCAAACAAAGACTTGCTACTGTCTGCAGAGCCTCCTCCATGAGAGAAAGTAAAATGCTCTATTTCTTAGGCAGGACAAATTATTACACGCAATGAATTCATGGTAACACTGTAATGGAGTTTGTCCTTCATGCTGTACCCTGGACTTTGCACCTGAACCCATTAAATGAACTGAAAACATGTCATTCACATTCCAAGACTGAAGAGAGAGAGAGGCCTGCTCTCATATCAACACTGGCCTTATGCTTGCCAAATTTAGATATGCTTTTTCAATCTGCTTCTTTGTTTAAGGGCTCAGCAAAGATGATGATACTGAGCAACCTTGCTCTGAATTTCTAAAACATTGCTCTCCGTCCGGTAAGCTGAGGTCCTCTGATAAGGCCCTGTTAGCTATTCCTCTGTCAAGGCTGGAGACTAAGGGTTTCAGGGTGTTTTGCCATTAGGGCCCCAACCTTTTGGAATAGCCTACCTGAGAAACTACTGCCCTCTTTTAAATTGTCTCTTAAGACTCACTTCTACTGCCTGGCATTCTCCTAACTTCTTTCTTCCCCTTCTTTGATGTGCAATTTTATTTTCTGACAGTGAATTTGTAATTGATTGGTTTCTGCTTTCTTAAATGTGTCTTTTATGTGGTGTATAAAATCATTATTAGGGCCGCAGCACCGAAGGGTGTGAGGACCCTCTTGAAACTAAAGGAATTATTAGGGCCTGAGCACCAAACGGTGTGAGGACCCTATTGAAATCCAAGGAATTATTATTAGGGTCTGAGCACAGACCGCAGGGCAGCCACGAAGGCCCTCTTGAAACTGAAGGAATTATTATTCTAATTATTATTGCCCAAGCACCGAACGGTGCAAGGACCCTATTGGAATCCTTGGAATTATTATTAAGGCCCGAGCACCGACTGCAGGGCGGCCGCAAATGTCGTCTGAAAACTGAAGGAATTATTAGGGCTTCAAATGTTATGGCTACCTTCATAAGACCCTTGACACCAAAAGTTATTCAATTCATGAATTTTCATCACACCGTGTGACCCTTATGAGGCATCTAATTTGCATGTTCTGCTGCATGCATCTATATGAAAAATTAAAGCGATAATGAGAGCGCCACCTATTGGTGCAGGAAAGATAACATTTTACACTAAGACGTCTAGCTCCTAGCATTTTGACTCGATTGATCTCAGAATGGTCTCAAAACATTCTTAAGACGTTGATGATGCTTGAAAATAAATATTGTGAGTTTCCGTTGAAAGGCGTTACCGTAGTGGATAGGGCAATTTTGATGTTTTGACATGACATCAAAAACTGTTGTAACTTCGCCCCAGATGATCAGATCTTTACAAAAGATCCACGCCTGAAGACATCTGCAGTGGAATTTTGAATCATAGTCATAGTGCCACCTATTGGTAGCAGGAAGTTATTTTTTTTAATCTTTGATTTTTCCCCTGTGGCAGGTTAACTCAATTGACCTCATATTCAATTATAATATGGTAAAGACCTTCATGATCCACAGTTTTAAGTTTTCATCAATCGTTGTTGCCAAAGCTACGCATTATCGCCATAAAACTGGACGCACTTTTTGAGAGCAAGGCATGCACCAAAACTCACCAAACTTAGCACACACATCAGAAGTCCTAAAATCTGATATTTTAATGATTTATTTTGCACTGATGTGCCAAAATGGCTCTGTAGCGCCCCCTACAGATTTCAACAAAGCAGCCCCTGCTGTACATTTCAGCTAGTGCTACAAAACTTGGGAGGCATGTGTAACAAACAAAAAAAGCCTCTTGGACACATACCCTAAACCCAACAGGAAGGCAAGAAAGGCAAAATTTTACAGTAAGATGTCCAGCTCCTAGCAGGTTGACTCGATTGATCTCAAAATGGTCTCAAAAAATGTTTAAGACGTTGATGATGCTTGAAAATGAATATTGAGAGTTTTCGGTCAGGTGGACAATTTCAATGTTTCAACATGATATCAAAAACTGCTGTAACTTTGCCCCAGATGGTCAGATCTTTACAAAATTTCACAGATTTGATAAGAGTCCAGGCCTGAAGACCTGATCTGCAGTGCAATTTTGAATCTTACTCATAGCGCCACCTATTTGTAGCAGGAAGTTACTTTTTTTACTTTTTGATTTTTCCCCTGTGGCAGGTTGACTCAATTGACCTCATATTCAATTACAATACTGTAAAGACCTTCATGATCCATAAAAATTAAACCTTTGAGTTTTCGTCAAACGTTGTTGCCAAAGCTACGCATTATTCGCCATAAAACTGGACGCACTTTTTGAGAGCAAGGCATGCACCAAAACTCACCAAACTTAGCACACACATCAGAAGTCCTAAAATGCAATATTTTATATGAATTGTTTGCACTGATGTGCCAAAATGGCTCTGTAGCGCCCCCTACAGATTTCAACGAAGCAGCCCCTGCAGTACATGTCACCTAGAGCTACAAAGCTTGGGAGGCATGTGTAACAGCCCAAGACCTACAAAAAAGCCTCTTGGATCCATACCTTAAACCCAACAGGAAGTCGGCCATTTTGTATTGACTATGCAATTTTGGCGTATTTTTGGCCATTTTCAGGCGTCTTCAATCCTCTCCTACAGATTTGATCCAATTGACTTCAAAATTTAAACATCCTCTCAGAAGGCATGGGACATCAAAAGTTTTACATTTGTGAGTTTTCGTCACACCGTGTGGCCATTACTGGCTACAGGTTTACCACATTCAGCTCAAACCTGGTAACAAAAGCTGCTTTAAGACCTTCATGATGCTTCCTTGTGAAGATCGTATGTTTTCTATGAACACTTTTGCCATGGCAATGCTGTTTTCGCCACCAAACAGGAAGCTAATGTAACTTTACTTTGTATTAAAAAATGTTATGGGTGTGATCAGGTGGCAGCCTTGAACACATCAACATATAAGTTAACCATGATACTCAATGTGCCACCTACTGGCAACAGGAAGTATACCTTGTAACACAGTTATCCTTTAATTTACATGAAATTTACATGGTTTGTTCTATAAATGATGTTCACCAAGATGACGTGGAAATTATGTCCCCTCCACTGCCACCTAGTGGCCACTGGAAATACTACGCCATGTGACATTTCTCACTCCAGGGAGAAAACTCTATGTGTATTATCTAACCTTCACAGAGATAAGCGACTGTGTCACATGGATTTCTGTAAGGAACCCCTACATGCGTGGGGTGCGAGGGCCCATTCATTGCTGTTTGCAGCTTTGATTATTATTATTATTCCTTGAATTTGCATTTAGAGAGCTTTAAAGCCCTCTAAAAGCAAATCCATTTCAAGGAACAATAATAATAATAATAATTTCAAGGATTTCAATAGGGTCCTCGCACCCGTTCGGTGCTCGGGCCCTAAACAAAGTGGCAAGCAGCGATGAACGGGCCCTCGCACCTCCACACAAGTCGAGGTTACTGGCATGACTCCAGCTGTCTCGATCTTTAATTTTAGTGAAAGTCGGAAAATGCACACAGATAGTATCGACCATTGAGTGAGATATTTCACACAGTGTAGTACTTCCTATGACCACTAGGTGGTGCTGGAGACAACAGAAAATGTACGTCTTCCTGGTCTATGATTTATAGACCAAACCATGTAAATGTCATGCAAATCAAAGGATAATTGTGTTACAAGGTATACTTCCTGTTGCCAGTAGGTGGTGCATTGAGTATCAAATGTTGATGTGTTCAGGGCCACAGCCTGATCACAGCCGTCAAATTTAGGGCCAGGCGGTTATTGCAGACTAAAGTTACAGCAGCTTCTTGTTTGGTGGCAAATACTGCATTGCTACGGCAACGGCATTCATCCATCCATCCATCCATTTTCTTCCGCTTATCCGGGGTCGGGTCGTGGGGGCAGCAGCCTAAGCAGGGAAACCCAGACTTCCCTCTCCCCGGCCACTTCATCCAGCTCTTCCCGGGGGACCCCGAGGCGTTCCCAGGCCAGCTGAGAGACGTAGTCTCTCCAGCGTGTCCTGGGTCTTCCCCGGGGCCTCCTACCGGTGGGACGTGCCCTGAACACCTCACCAGGGAGGCGTCCTGGAGGCATCCTAATTAGATGCCCGAGCCACCTCATCTGGCTCTTCTCAATGCGGAGGAGCAGCGGCTCTACTCCGAGCTCCTCCCGGATGACCGAGCTTCTCACCCTATCTCTAAGGGAGAGCCCAGCCACCCTACGGAGGAAACTCATTTCGGCCGCTTGTACCCGCGATCTAGTTCTGTCGGTCACTACCCAAAGCTCGTGACCATAGGTGAGGGTAGGAACGAAGATCGACTGGAAAATCGAGAGCTTTGCCTTTCGGCTCAGCTCCCTCTTCACCAAGACAGACCGGTGCAGAGTCCGCATTACTGCAGACGCCGCACCGATCCGCCTGTCGATCTCCCGTTCCATCCTTCCCTCACTCGTGAACAAGACCCCGAGGTACTTAAACTCCTCCACTTGGGGCAGGACTTCATCCCCGATCCGGAGGGGGCACGCCACCCTTTTCCGGCTGAGAACCATGGTCTCGGATTTGGAGGTGCTGATTTTCATTCCAGCCGCTTCACACTCGGCTGCGAACCGATCCAGTGAGAGCTGAAGGTCGCGGCCCGATGAAGCCAACAGGACCACATCATCTGCAAAGAGCAGAGACCTAATCCTGAGGTCACCAAACCGGACCCCCTCAACACCCTGGCTGCGCCTAGAAATTCTGTCCATAAAAGTTATGAACAGAATCGGTGACAAAGGGCAGCCCTGGCGGAGTCCAACCCTCACCGGAAACGAGTTCGACTTACTGCCGGCAATGCGGACCAAGCTCCGGCACCGGTCATACAGGGAACGGACAGCCCGTATCAGGGAGTCCGAAACCCCATATTCCCGGAGAACCCCCCACAGGACTCCCCGAGGGACGCGGTCGAATGCCTTCTCCAAGTCCACAAAGCACATGTGGACTGGTTGGGCAAACTCCCAAGCACCCTCAAGGATCCTGCCAAGGGTCCAGAGCTGGTCCACAGTTCCACGACCGGGGCGAAAACCGCATTGCTCCTCCTGAATCCGGGGTTCGACTATCCGGCGGACCCTCCTCTCTAGTACCCCCGAATAGACCTTACCAGGGAGGCTGAGGAGTGTGATCCCCCTGTAGTTGGAACACACCCTCCGGTCCCCCTTCTTGAAAAGAGGGACCACCATCCCAGTCTGCCAGTCCAAGGGCACTGCCCCCGATGTCCACGCAATGTTGCAGAGTCGTGTCAGCCACGACAGCCCCACAACATCCAGGGCCTTGAGGAACTCTGGGCGGACCTTGTCCACCCCCGGGGCCCTGCCACCGAGGAGCTTTTTGACCACCTCGGTAACCTCAGCCCCAGAGATAGAGGAGCCCACCCCCGGGTCCCCAGGCCCTGCTTCCCCAACGGAAGGCGTGTCGGTGGGATTGAGGAGGTCTTCGAAGTATTCCTTCCACCGATCCACAACGTCCCGAGTCGAGGTCAGCAGTGCCCCGTCGCCACCATACACAGTGTTGACGGAGCACTGCTTCCCCCTCCTGAGACGCCGGATGGTGGTCCAGAACCTCTTCGAAGCCGTCCGGAAGTCGTTTTCCATGGCCTCGCCGAACTCCTCCCATGCCCGGGTTTTCGCCTCGGCGACCGCCGCCGCCGCACTCCGCTTGGCCTGTCGGTACCTGTCTGCTGCCTCCGGAGTCCCACAGGCCAAGAAGGCCCGATAGGACTCCTTCTTCAGCTTGACGGCACCCCTTACCGCCGGTGTCCACCAGCGGGTTCGGGTGTTGCCGCCCCGACAGGCACCAACCACCTTACGGCCACAGCACCGGTCGGCCGCCTCAGCAATGGAGGCACGGAACACGGCCCACTCGGACTCAATGTCCCCAGCCTCCCCCGGGACATGGTCGAAGCTCTTCCGGAGGTGGGAGTTGAAGCTCCTTCTGACGGGAGACTCTGCCAGACGTTCCCAGCAGACCCTCACTATGCGTTTGGGTCTGCCAGGTCTGACCGGCGTCCTCCCCCACCATCGGAGCCAACTCACCACCAGATGGTGATCGGTTGACAGCGCCGCCCCTCTCTTCACCCGAGTGTCCAAGACATACGGCCGCAAGTCCAACGATACGACTACAAAGTCGATCATTGAACTGCGGCCTAGGGTGTCCTGATGCCAAGTGCGCATATGGACACCCTTATGCTTGAACATGGTGTTCGTTATGGACAATCTGTGGCAAGCACAGAAGTCCAATAACAAAACACCACTCAGGTTCAGATCGGGGGGGCCATTCCTCCCGATCACGCCCCTCCAGGTCTCACTGTCGTTGCCAACGTGAGCGTTGAAGTCCCCCAGCAGAACGAGGGAGTCCCCAGAAGGAGCACTCTCCAGCACCCCCTCTAAGGACTCCAAAAAGGGTGGATACTCTGAACTGCTGTTTGGACCATAGGCACAAACAACAGTCAGGATCCGTCCCCCAACCCGAAGGCGGAGGGAGGCTACCCTCTCATTCACCGGCGTAAACTCCAACGTGCAGGGACCGAGCCGGGGGGCAATAAGTATTGCCACCCCTGCCCGGCGCCTCTCACCAGTGGCAACTCCAGAGTGGAAGAGAGTCCATCCCCTCTCAAGAAGACTGGTTCCGGAGCCCAAGCCATGCGTCGAGGTGAGGCCGACTATATCTAGTCGGAACTTCTCGACCTCGCGCACCAGCTCAGGCTCCTTCCCCACCAGAGAGGTGACATTCCACGTCCCCAGAGCTAGCTTCTGCAGCCGAGGATCGGACCGCCAAGGTCCCCGCCTTCGGCTGCCGCCCAGCTCACATTGCACCCGTGGGCTCACCACCCATCTACGGGTGGTGAGCCCACGGGAAGGAGGTCCCATGTCACCTCTTCGGGCTGTGCCCGGCCGGGCCCCATGGGTAAAGGCCCGGCCACCAGGCGCTCGCCATTGAGCCCCACCCCCAGGCCTGGCTCCAGGGGGGGGCCCCGGTGACCCGCGTCCGGGCGAGGGGAACTCTGGACCATCGGTTGATGTCATCATAGGGGTCTTGTGAGCTACGCTTTGTCTGGTCCCTCCCCTAGGACCTGTTTGCCATGGGTGACCCTACCAGGGGCATGAAGCCCCCGACAACTGAGCTCCTAGGATCACTGGGACACGCAAACCCCTCCACCACGATAAGGTGGTAGCTCAGAGGCTCAGAGGTAACAACGGCATTCACTGAAAACATATGATCTTCACACAAGGAGGCATCATGAATGTCTTAAAGCAGCTTTTGTTACCAAGTTTGAGCTGAATGTGGTCAACCTGTAAGGGGATGCACAGAAAAAAAATCATGTAACTTCCTGTTTCCAGTAGGTGGGGATATGCTGATAAGTCAAATAAACAATGCAGATATGTCAAGCGTGAGAACTTAGGGGCAGATTGGACAATGTCTAGCTGAGTTACAACAACTTCCTGTTTCATGGCAAAACATCGACATTGAAAACCTAGCCACACCCACATGGTGTGACGAAATGTCAGAAATTGAATAACTTTTGATTTCTCATTATCTTTCATTTGAGTGTAAGTCAGAACAAGCAGGCAGAGAGTTTCAATCCTTCAGTTAGGTATTTCATATCGGGTAATACTTCCTGTGGCAACTAGGTGGCACTGGAGGAACAGTCATTCATTGCCCCCCCCTGCTGAGATGACAAAAGGCCGGACAAAAGTCATTATACATCCTTGTGTTGAGACTAACATCTGACAGAATCGCTTGGACCTAGGTTGCAAGTTAAAGTTTAACTTAATTTTCTAATCTTTCTCTTTGTAGGTAAGAGTTTGTCTATGTGCTTTGATGAAGAAGTAGGACCAACTCCCATTCTTTTATCATTTAATTTGAGTGATTTAGGTAAAAGCATGTTTTATTCCCTTTTTGTGATGGAGCCCTATTGCCATCTAAGTGACCTTAATTATCATTAATATCGTAACCAACTTTATAGTTACATCTTATTTTGCATTCATTGTATAATGTTAAAAAAGTAGTCCTTTATCTTAGTAATCACCAAGTTTGTTAGAATCCATGGTACAATGTTATGTTATGTGTGGTCATTTAACAGAATTGAGCAAAGGATCTTCAGAATCATGTGTTACATTATAAATTGCCTTTAGGTCTCCTAACATGTATTTGAAGTTACTGTGATGAGACTATAGTGGTGATGAGATACATGAATGTATACACCATGGGTTAGATTGCGTAATTCGTCATAAAGTACAGAGAAATAAATGTCTCCTAAATTACATTAGGTCTTTTAAAAACTAATGCCAGATGTGCGATCGCTCGGCGCAAAAGTTCGCTAACTCCGCCTTCCATCCACACCCCAAATTGAAAGATAAAAACTGAGTGAGCTCAGACCCTCTTCTCTCTTCTCAAGTCTTCTGCTCTTCACTTTTTGCTTCTCTTTGCCTCTTCAAGCCTCTTCAGGCTTCTCTTCAGTGCTTCCTTTTGCTCCCTTTTACTGCGGCGCGTCTCGTGCATCCGTGCTCGCAACTTTTTCTTTCCTTCAATTTTATAAGTGGAGCCGCAACAGCTCACCAGAACTTTACTTTTTGAAGCCATTTTCTTTTTAAATCTCTTTGACGCTTTTCTTTATACCAGGTTTTGGTCAGTAAAGACACTTTTGCAATTCATTTTAAGTAAACTCAAATTAATAATTTAAAGTGACTCCGTCAGACCAATGGGACTACTTTTGATTATTTCTGCGAGTTTTAATTGAGGACACTCCGCGATTCGCCATCAACTCTGCCACGGATCTAGAAGCAACACCTGCTGCACAAACTATCAGCATCAGTTGCCTGCCCTTAAGGACTTTGTTTAAAGACTTTTATTCGTCGCCGATGCGAACACCGAGGCCAGTTAAAGACCGCCGCCGTACACCGGCTCCACTTGCACGGCCGCTGCTGCCTTTCAGCGGGTCACCTCGTCTGGAAGACGCGCAGCAGCTCTCCCCTGGAGTGAAGCAAGGACCTGGACCTCCCCGGAGTCTAGTCTAATCAAGTCGGCAAAAGTAGGCAGAATAACATTTTCTAGTGATCAGAGTTGATGTTGTATAGCAAAGCTTTAAAGCCAGATTTCTAAATTCTAATTCACCGTTCAGTGCGCATCCACGCTTTAGACGGTCACGTATTTCCCCCACTATCATCCATAATTAATCATTTGCACCACCTGAACAAACATCACTTAGGTTCCCTTTCATTTGTTCACTGTCCTTTATATGTCATACTACTCCCTCTACTTATTCATCATTTTATTAGCCTAAATAAATTATTTTCATTTATTGCCAAGTCATTGTCTGTGGATATTATTTCATGAGAGAAACAAGATCAATGTATACAGGATAAACGGTACAGATTGTGAGATTGATTAAAGTGATGACATGTTTTGAAACTGTCATAGTTTAAAATTTAATTCTCTCCTAAATACTTTAACGAGTGCAAAATCCAAATTCAAACGTAGTTATTAATAACCGCTACAATTGACATGTTGATGTGTTCAGGGCTGCACCTTGATCACACCTGTAAAATTTGGGAGCAATCAGTTGATGCAAAGTGAAGTTACAACAACTTCTTCTGTTTGGTGGAGAAGACCATGTTGCCATTGCAACAATGTTCATGAAAAACCTTTGACATCATCAAGTTCTCAAAGCTTTTCTTAACAATTTTGAGCTTAATATGGTCAACCTGTAAGGAGGTGCACCTCAAATTCTAAAACATATAACTCCCTGTAGGTGGCGCTATGATGATAACTCAATTTAGCCATTCAGATGAGTTCACGCTGGGACTCTTATCAAGCATGAGAAGGTTTGGACAGATTGGACGATGTCTTGGTGACATATAACAACTTCCTGTATCATGGCAAAACGTTGGAAACCAAGTCACGCCCACATGGTGTGATGAAAACTTTTTTAAATCAGTTGTTATGTAACAGGTCTTAAGGTCTTAGATACCACATTTAAAGTCAATTGTGTGAAATCTATTCAAAACGGCCAACTTCCTGTTGGGTTTACAGTGTGGCTCCAAAAGACTTTTTCCTCTGTCTTAGGGTGTTGCATATGCCTGCCAATTTTTGTAGTTGCAGGTGAAACGACCTTTGGGGCTTTTCCGTAGAAAGCATCTAGGGGGCGCTCATGAGCCATTTTCAGAAGTCCAAGCCCGAGAGCTATAAAATATCGACAAGTTCATCATTTTTAACAAGGCTGCAAAGTTTCATGAGTTTTTGCGCATATTAAACATATTCACACAAAACTGCCTTTTTTATGTTATAAACGAAGACGTACCTCTGTATATGGATCTCTTTTCCTCCTCTATTTTTAATTTTCTAAATTGTGCACCTGAAGGTTTACCTTTTTTTTAAGAAAAAAAAAGTATAGTTGGATAACTTATAACTTACTCTTCATAAACTGCAGACCATTTTATTCACCGCGGGAGTTTTCCTCGTTTGCTCTGGTCGGAGTGTACATCTCACCTCAGGCCTGTGTAACTAACGTGTTACAACAACTGACGTGGAGAAACAACATCCAGACTCCTTCATCATCATTCAGGGGGATTTTAATAGCGCGAACCTCACCCACGAACTCCCAAAATACAGACAGCACATCAAGTGTCCCACCAGGGACACAAACATTCTGGACCACTGTTACACAATTATAAAGGACGCTTATCACGCTGTCCCCCGTGCAGCTTTAGGTCTCTCTGATCACTGTCTGCTTCATCTCATCCCCACATACAGGCAGAAATTAAAAACTTCCAAGCCTGTGGTGAGGACAGTGAAGAAATGGACAACAGAGTCAAAGCTGGAGTTACAGGCCTGCTTTGACTGCACTGATTGGGGGGTGTTTGAAGCTGCAACCATTGACCTGAACGAACTGACTGACACTGTGACATCATACATCAGTTTTTGTGAGGACATGTGTGTGCAGACCAAGTCCTTCTGCACATACAGTAACAATAAACCATGGTTCACTGCCAACCTCAGGCAGCTGCGTCAGATCAAAGAGGAGGCCTACAGAAGTGGGGACCAGGCCCTGTACAGCCAAGCCAGGAATCAGCTGACCAAGGAGATCAAAGTAGCTAAGAGGAGCTACAGTGAGAGGCTGAAAAATCGCCTCTCAGCCAGCGACTCTGCGTCAGCGTGGAAAAGCTTGCGGCACCTAACAAACTACATGAGCCCATCCCCCCACCCTGTAGAAACCCCCAGACTGGCCAACGACCTCAACAACTTCTAATGCAGGTTTGAACAGCAACCTTTCACACCTCTCACCCCCACAAAAGGACTACCTGCACCCCCCATCCCCCCTACCTCGAACATCCTGCCTGCACTAACAATCTGGGAGGGGGATGTGCGTCGCCTGTTCCAGAAACAGAAGATCAGGAAGGCTCCAGGACCTGACTCTGTGTCTCCCTCCTGCCTGAGAGTCTGTGCTGACCAGGGGGCGCCCATCTTCACTTCAGGAGAAACCCACCCACACTCTCCCCCCCCTCACCATCCTCAATAACACAGTGTCTACTGTGGACACTTTTAAGTTTCTGGGAACCACAATCTCCCGGAACCTGAAGTAGTCCTCCCACATTGACACAGTCTGAAAAAGGCCCAGCAAAGGTTGTACTTCCTGCGACAGCTCAGGAAGTTTAACCTGCCACAGGAACTGCTGATCATCTTCTACACTGCCATCATTCAGTCTGTCCTGTGCACAGCCATCACTGTCTGGTTTGGATCTGCCACCAGACAGGACAGGATTAGACTGCAACGAACAATCAGAACTGCAGAGAGAATCATTGGGGCCGACCTGCCCTCCATCCAGGACCTTTACCGGTCCAGGATCAGGAAACGGGCAGGCACCATCTCTGCAGACCCATCACACCCCGGTCACAAACTGTTCGAACTCCTCCCCTCTGGAAGGCGTTACAGAGCACTGTATGCCAAGACCACCAGACACAAGGACAGTTTCTACCCCCAGGCTGTCACTCTGATGAACTGTAAATAGTAAGAGTGTCAGGAGAGAAAGTCATACTGTATATTTTTGAATTCATACTGTACACTGTAAATTATTACCGTAAAAATACGGCCAAATTCTAACAGTAATGTACCGTTATTTCTAAATATGGTAAAATACTGTAAATTTATATACTTTTGGAGCCAAAACCAAGAACAGACATTAACAGTAGACTACTGTAAGATTTAACGGTAAAATACAGTACAATGGGAAATTATAACTGTAAAAATACAGGGTTTTTACGGCAATGTAACATTATTTTTAAATACAGTTTATTACTGTTTGAGGAACAAAAAATAACGGCAAGTGTAGAATTTTACGACATACTACAGTATTTTTCTCTTTGTCAAGTCAAACTTGAGCAGTCTGGTCACAATCAAAATCGCGTTGCACCAGGTACCATCATCTGACATCCTGCTCCATGATCCTGCCGTGTGGCTCACTAGCAAGGTAAATGCAATCTTACAAGATATTTTCCTGTTGAATATACGTTTTATTTTGTGAAAATTACTGCTTCATGTTATTTGTTGTGAACTAGGCTAGGCTACATGTTGCAAGCAATGAACATCTGATTTAGCCTACCGTAGTCACTGAAATCCCACTGTTGATGTTAGCTTGCTCGGTCATTACATTTTCTGTATTTCTGTATTTGTTATCAAATCAGGGACTAGGCTATATTTTAACATTTTTCTGTGTGACTATACTGTACTGTCAAGGCCTCTTGGTTGCATTGCAAAAATGATGACTTGCAACATTTGTTTTAAAACCTGCAGCAATACATTTGCACATGTCAGGCATATGCGAACTCATAGTTGTGTGCCTAATGCATCATTTAACTGTGGTGTCCCTGACTGCACAAGGGCTTTTTCTACATTTGCAGCCTTCCGTTCTCACACGTATCGCCATAAATATGGAATAAATTCAACTAAAATTGATAGTGCAGGTGATTTTACCTTGTCATGTTGACTCATGTAGCACAAAGTGTGAGGATATGCGGAGTCTTCTTTCACATCTGAAAAGTCATATAACCGAAGGCAAGACAGTTTCATGCCCTTTTAGACTATGTGACAAAAAATTTACAGTGAAGTCTAGATTCACTTCGCATGTGTCAAGAAAACATAAAGACTGCTCTAAGGACAGTCTAGTCGCCCCAGTTGAAAATCCAAAAAGGCAGGTTGTACACAGATTGTTGGGATCCTGTTTACTGTAACATGATTGATTGTTCTTCATAGAATGCAGTTTAAAATAATTTTATTATTTGAAATTTCCTGGCGTTTGGATGCAGTTACTTTACTGTATGTAATTTTATACAGTGTGGCCTCCTCGTTACTTAAATTGTTCAGTGACTGAAAATGTTTGGCATTAATAAATGTTGTAAGGCCATCTCTTGTCTGAGGCATTTCTATACAGCAATGTTACTGTAAAAATTCCATAGTAGTACAGTACTTATGTGCATTTACAGTAAAACTGTTTATGGTAATCTCCCATAAACAGTTTACAGTAGGAACTGTAAAATAATGGTAACAAATTCCCTGTTAAATTACGGTAAACTACTGGCAGCTACAGTTGCCAGCATGATACTGTTATTCTACAGTGTACCTACTGTAATATGCAACAACAGTTTATTACCGTAAAAAATATTACAGTATCATACTGTCAAGTAAATATATTCTCTACAGTACACTACTGTAATATCTTTTACGGTAATAGACTGTTGTTGTAGATTACAGTAGGTACACTGTAGAATAACAAGTATCATGCTGGCAACTGTAGCTGCCAGTATTTTACTGTAAATTAACGGGGAAATAATTTACAGTGTATATTTTTGAATTACATACTGTACATTTTGTATATATTCTCTATCTCTTCCTTTTGTGAATACAATTACATGTCTATGTCTGTCTTTTTTTCTATTTTTCTTATCCCTAACTTATTTCCCTCCCCTGTACTGTGAGCATTGCCAACCCGGAAAAAATTCCTTGTTCCTCATTTGTTGAACTTGGCCAATAAACGTGATTCTGATTCTGATTCTGAACTTGCCTGTTGACATGTGTCATCCCCAACTTTCACTTTCAGTATGCAGCCCCATCAGTGATCACGACGCAGGCTGGACAGGGAATAGTCAAATGATGAGAAATAAGAGGGGAGCTGAGTTTAAGACTATCTCTTTCTTAATTTGTTCATTTGTTATTTTCAAGGCAGAACATGAGGAAAGGGCGCTATCGGGCGCAGCAAATTATTTAAGTTTTTTTTTTTCTTTTCTTTTTTAGCACGACCAGCAGCACCCCTCCAGTGTGTGGCAGCTCTAGGTGCCACCTCTGTGGTACTATTCAGAAGCATGGATCATATTCCAAAGGCATGTACAAATGAATAATGAAAGTGTTCTGCTCCACATTCTTTCCGTGACACATTTTATGGTGTAAAAATGTAATGCATTCATGTTTTATGTCCCTTTTTGCTTGCCTTAGGTAGCTCATTTAATTTTCAATGTCTGTTAACAGCACATGTAGCAGTTGCCTACCACTTTTCAACCTTTTATCCTCTGAAGATCAAAGTCAGAAAGTATTTTTGTATGTACCATAGAACATCATACTGCAGGGCACACATGGAAAGGTTATATGTTTTCTGTTTGGTTGTGTAGAGTTGTAAAAGCTGCTAACTGCAATTAGCATCTGCCTTTGATGAACAATGCTAAAATTAGCTTGGATACTAACTGGGCCTTTATGGCTCATATTTGAGATTGTTTGCAATGTTTATGTGTATGAGCCCTTTGTAATTCTCTTATTTCATGTTTTCACAGTTTTACAAAAAAACGATATCCATACTAACGTCCTCAACTCAACTCCAGTTGGATAAGATGTTAGCTATCTGCTAAGCTGTCCAGTAAAGCGAGAGGAGAATAGTAAAAAGACTTAATTTTCAGTCTACAAGCAAGTAGACATGAGTCACCAGCGCTGCATACAACTCAGACAACTTGCCATAAATTGAAAGTCTATCATGGAGAAACACATACAAGAAACATCTCTGCCAGACACACAAGATGAAAAGTCTCAGACTGCTGCTAGTTCCAAGGGCTCAAGCTGTGCTTCTACTGCAACTAGGGCAAGGGCTAAAGCTGAAGCTGCACGAATCAAGGCTGCATATGCTCAAAGAGAAGCAGACATGCTCATCAAACAGGCAAGAATAGAGACTGAAGAGCTGAAAAGAAGCGGAACAGCAAATAAGGAAAACTGAGTTTGAAGTGGATCAGTAACAAAGGGCGGCTGAGTTAAAGGCCAACTTTCAGGCACTGAAAATTCAGGGTGATGCTGAAGCAGCCATCACAGAGGCTGACGTTCTAGAAGTGGCTTATGAGGATGAAGGTAGAGAACCAATACATTGGAATGTGACAAATTTGACTCCATACCCCTCATATTAACGCACCAGTCAGTATGTGCAACAACATTTTTTGGATCAAGATCAGCTACAGTCCCAGCTCACAAAGAAAGAACCTCTCACTTCACCACACCAGCCAAACATGTACAACGGTGAAACAGAGAATCAAGGTATCCAGACAGCGCTCATATCAGCAGGCAGTGATATGCTTTAAGCTGATATATAGCAAATCAGTGACCACACGTTCCAAGAACTGCCAGCACAGCACCAAAGAATGAGCACAGTCAGCAAAGCCATACGCACAGGTTAAAGCTCCCAAAAGAAGAACGTCACTCTCATCAAGCTCACTTTGCAATCTCAGAAGGTCCACCCCGCTTGATACTCTCTTCAGTCCCCTTTCATGAGCAGTCCGTCATGACAGACTTAGCCAAATATCTAATTAGCAAAGAAAGGGTCTGCTCTGGACTCCTCAAGGTCAAGTGAATCCATGCAGTTCACATCCACGATGTCAGTGCAGGACTGCAGATGGTATGCCAAAGATTAGAAGAGAGCTACAGCAATGCTGAAATGATAGAAAACACTTTGTTGAAGCAGTTAAAGGAGTTTCCTAAGATCTCAAACAAAGACAACCAGAAGCTATAGGAGCTAGGAGATCTTTTGCTAGAGCTGGAGGTAGCTAGAAAAGATGGAACACACCCCATGGAGTTAATCCCATCACACAGAAGCTCCCCTATAGGCTTCTGGAGAAATGGATCACAGTTGGCTCAAAATACAAAGAAGGCTATCAGATTACATATCCACCCTTTTTGTGAAGTTCGTCCGAGATCAAGCAAAAACACAAAATGATCCTCGCTTTGCTGAACTTACCATGGGTGGTCCAGTCGGAATAGATAAACCTCTTCAACCAAGCAAACCATCTGTGTTTAC
Organism: Plectropomus leopardus; assembly: GCF_008729295.1. Lineage (NCBI taxonomy): Eukaryota > Metazoa > Chordata > Actinopteri > Perciformes > Serranidae > Plectropomus > Plectropomus leopardus. The sequence continues at coordinate 37,876,825 of NC_056466.1, forward strand.
AAGAAAGACAGAGGTTTCAATGGAAGGCGAATACAAACAAGACAATGTGGAAAAGAAGGTTGAGGATCCAGAAAGGCTGTGTCCCTTACATCACAGGCCTCATCAACAAAACACCTTGCTAAGGACTGCAACAAACCTGTGCAATGCAAAGGATGTCAGAAAACACCTCTGAGCTTCATCCAGGGCCAGCATTTTGGAAGCCAATGAGCTGTACAACCAAGGAAGATCATGGTGGGGAGCAACAGGAGGAGGAGGACCCTCCAGAGGTCATGTCAAAGTGCACAGAGGTCTGTAGGGACTCAGTTGGCTCTTGATCCTGCTCCAAAATATGCTTGGACAGCATCTACCCTGTTGGTGAAAGACACAAAGCTGTAAGAGCATATGCAGCTGTAGCTTACCTGAGGGCAGTTGATACAGAGGGATGCAGCCATGTTGGGTTCATCATGGGGAAGTCCAAGTTGGCTCCCCTGCACATACTATTAATTGGTCGGAACTGTGTGCTGTGGTCTTAGTGACAGAGATTGCAGAGATGGCAGAAATTCATGTGGAAGTTCACAAGTCACATTCTATACAGACAGCAAGATTGTTCTTGGCTATATCCATAACACATCCAGGAAGAAGACCCAGACTTGAAAGCTCACCTGCAAGACAAAGGCTGCACCTGGACATTCAATCCACCGCATTCCCCTCACATGGGAGGTGTGTGGGGGAGAATGATAGTTATAACAAGCCACATTTTGAATGCTATGCTGCTTAAAGAGAACAGTCATCTCTCAGATGAAGTACTGGTGACATTGATGGCTGAAGTCATAGCGATCATAAATGGGAGAACTCTAGGTCCAGTGTCCTTTGATCCTGAGATGCCAGCTCTTTTCACGCCTGCAATGCTGCTCACTCAGAAGACTGACCCAGTATCTGTGTCTCAAGGAAACATGGATCTCAAGGATCTTTACAACAAACAATGGAAGCAAATCCAAAGACTTTTTGGACACATTGGAAGCAAGAATACTTGGTGACCCTCCAACCCCGAAGAAAGTGGAAATCAGAAAGGCTGAGGCTGGATGTTTTGAAGGACACAGAAGTTAAGTCAAGTCAAGTCAAGTAAATTTTATTTATAGAGCCCATTATCACAAAACATGGTTTGCCTCAGAGGGCTTTACAGTGTACGACATCTCTCTGCCCTTAGACCCTTACATCACCCAAGGAAAAACTCCCGAAAAAGAACCCCTGTAACAAAAAAGAAAAAAAAAAGGAAGAAACCTCAAGAAGAGCGGTAGAGGATGATGAGGGATCCCTCATGTCGTAAATAACAAATGAAATACAATCATGGCAAAAAAGGAAAGAGAAAGAGAGAGGGGAGGAGGGGGGAGAGAGGGGAAGAGAGGCACGCCAATAATAGAAACAGATGCATGTCATATTACAATAACGGTAGTTGTGAAATTATTAATTGCATCCTATGATGATGTTAAGGGTGATGATAACAGTCTCATGCATATGTTGAAAGGGAGGTGTCCAAAGGCAAGATCACAACATCGGCGCAACCAGGACCAGACCACAATCAAGGTAAGCGGGGGGCACAGTATCAGTACAGCCACAGCACGAGCACAACCAAAGGCAGGGTCGCAGCATCAGCACAGCTATCACCACAGTTAGGCACAGTCAAGGTTACGGCCAGGATCCAGGAAAACTAGGAAACAAGGGAGCAGGAATGCTCCCGAGAGGCAACAGGATTAGCGTAGTGCAATTCAACGGACCCAGGCTCTGTAATCGCGAGCCCCAGGTAGTGAGAGTACCACATGGCTATGACAGATGTAAGGCTAAGCTAAACTACTGAGGCTAAGCTAAGCTTGCAAATGGCAATGCAGTTAACAGACATGCATGATTTTCCGATGGCGGCATTGAGAGAAGGAAAAGAAGCTCAGCGTATCAAAGGAAGTCCCCCAGCAGGTTAAACCTATGTCAGCCTAACTATGGGCTGGTCCAGGCAACCTGAGCCAGCCTTAATTATAAGCTTTATCAAAGAGGAAGGTCTTAAGTCTACCCTTAAAAAGTTGAAACGGTGTCTGCCTCCCTGACCAAAACTGGAAAATGGTTCCAAAGGAGAGGAGCTTGGTAGCTGAAGGCTCTGGTTCATATCCTACTTTTGGAAACTTTGGGAACCACAAGTAACCCTGTATTTTCAGAGCGCAGAGATCTTGAGGGCTGGTAACGAACTATGAGCTGTGACAGATAGGATGGAGCCTGACCATTTAGAGCTTTGTAAGAAAGGAGGAGGATTTTAAATTCAATCCTGGATTTCACAGGGAGCCAGTGCAAAGAAGCTAAAACAGGAGAAATATGATCCCTTTTCTTGCTTCCCGTTAAAACACGAGCAGCGGCGTTCTGCACCAGTTGGAGAGACCAAAGAGATTTGTTGGGGCAACCAAATAATAGGAAGTTACAGTAATCCAGCCTAGAGGTGACAAATGTATGTACTATTTTTTTTTAACATCTGTTTGGGACAGGATATGTCTAATTTTTGCGATGTTATGCAAGTGAAAGAAAGCCGTCCTTGAAGTTTGTTTTATATGGGAGGCAAAAGATAAATCTTGATCAAATAAAACTCTGAGGTTCCGTACAGTAGTGCTAGAGGCCAAGGTAATGCCATCTAGAGAAATTACATTGTTGACATCAACAGTCAAAACATTATAACATAATGATTTATAAGTGGCAATGGATACTCTTGACATGTCATAAATTAGAGGTTGACAGATGGGCTTATCATGCATTATAAATATCTATGCTGAACTCAACTGTAATAAGGACTCAAAGGGCTCTATCTTACGCTTGGCTCGACGCAACTTTATACTGCCATTATTATGCATCATGCCTCCACTATTAATATATGCATGGGACTCGTATCCTACAATATTTGCACATAACATCACATGTTATCATTGAGTGCATTTAGTAATTTCATATCTAACACTATTGTTATATGATATGCTTTTGTTACCACTATTGTTGTTTCTCTTCACTTCTCTTTCTTTCTATCTTTCTCTCTCTTTTCTCTTTGTCATGACTGTAATTTAATTGTCATTTACGACATCTAATGCACGTCTGTCCGTCCTGGAAGAGGGATCCCTCCTCAATCGCTCTTTGCTGAGGTTTCCACCATTTTTTATCCCTCCATTACAGGTTTTTTTGGGGGGAGTTTTTCATTTGGCGATGTGAAGGTCTAAGGGCAGAGGGATGTTGTATGCTGTAAAGCCCTCTGAAGCAAACTGGGTTTTGTGATAATGGGCTTTATAAATAAAATTGAATTGAATTGTCATTTTTACGCCGGGTGCCCACATCCGTGAAATAACAATGCTGCCCTGCAAAAGTTTACCTAGAGGTTGGGGAGGTAATCCGAAATGCCAGAGTCCCATCTACCAGGACTCTTTATACCTACAAGTGTTAAGTGTTTGGGCGCTGATGTGCTGCACAAGGCGATGGTCCATTTCACTGCAGTATCAGTGTTATTCTCTGTTTCCTTCACAGCCTACAAAAAAAGAGGCTTTCTCCCTCTAGATTTAAGGTGTACCTGGCTGCTGTCTCAGCTTGCCATGTTGGGATAGATGGCAAACCACTAGGTAGCCATTTTTTGGCTTCACGCTTTATGCAAGTGTAACGAAGTTAAATATGCACTTTATTCTCAATATATATTTTTAATCCATATTTGACAATTTGTAATTATTTTATTTGAACATTTTATTGGGTGTTTGTGAATTTTATCTCAATTAGTTGTTTTTATTTGTTGTTATTGTAATTTTCCTGTAGAAACTGGCCCTTTTTGCCCTTCATGGCTCTTGTACCTCCTGAGCTTCCGTAGCTCCTCCTCTCTGCCCTCACAATGCTGCTTCGCATTGATGAGGATAAGTTGTGTGAGAAAATGCTCCGACATTATTTTGCTATTTACATGTGAAAATGAGCTATATAATCCGTAACCCTTGGTGTGTGGTGTTAACAGTTGTTAATATAATGATATACAGCTGATTTGTACTGTTCAGAACAGTTTTATTAGCAGTTTGCACGATGTTTTCGTGTAACCGTTATTGCCATTATAGTAACCGTTGCAACACTGTGTACCGCCAGAAGTCACATCCTAATGTAGAGCAGGAGATTTTCCACCTTATTCATTGTTAAAAATGTGTTGTTTAGGAGCTGAGGTGCAGACAGACCAACAGAGGGCAAATTGTGTGTTTTGTGTCTTCTGCAGGTATGTTTTTGTTTGATTTATGTTGTAATTTCCGTTGTTTCTGTTTAGTCCCCCCCCTTCATCTGTGCATTTTTACCTTGTCCACGAGGTGTCACTGTTTGTTTCATGAATATACTCTTAAATGTTTTTGGGTGATTTGTTAAAATAATTAATTAGAAAATTCATGGTTTTCAGTCATATTTGGCCTGGCTTCGCAAATAATTTAATAAGCAATTTGTTTGTTATAATAATGACATATTTATATGTAATTTTATTGCATATGTATATATCGTTAATAGACCAGCACAATGCTGCTTCGCATTGATGAGGGAGCTGAGGTGCAGACAGACCAACAGAGGGCAAATTGTGTGTTTTGTGTCTTCTGCAGACCAAATTAAATTCTGGAAACCAGTCCCCGTGTCAGCCTCCATATGTGCCTTAGCCACGTCTGTTACACAAGGTGTCCTTCCTAAGGTTATTACAGCTGGGTTCAAAACAATTGTCATTGACCTTTTGGCTTTTTGTCCCCCCCCCTCCCTGTCAGTCAGAGGAGGATGAACGCTTGCATACCTTGTGTCCAGTTTGTGCTCTCTCTGTCTATGTGGAGGGCACCAGGACATTATGGCACTCAGATCAATTGTTTGTTTGTTATGGACCCCGGACACCAGGCAAGGCCTTTTCTAAAGAGCGTTTGTAAAACTGGATAGTGGAAGCGATCACTTTGGGTTACTCTGCCTCAGGAGCCGCAGAGCAGCTTCTTTCCCAGGCTGTGAGACTCCTCAACTCCTCCTTGACTCCAAAAGATGTAAAAGGATTTCGGATCATTTGAAAATTTCATTTCTTCTTAAACTAGGTTTAAGAAAAATGACAATAAAGTTACCTTTTACCTTGAACTGGTATAAAGATGAAGTACAGTAATGGGACTCAATTTCGGTTTTCAGGAACAATAAGTTTACATTAAAAATTACAGTTTAAAAACCTCGGAGCACCACCCATTAAAATTGAAAGGTTGATAGCCCATTTTGCCTCATTAATTAATCTACTCTCATAATTTGAAGGTTGCTACAGACTTCTTTTTCCAGGTGTACAAGGACTCGACATTATACAAACACAAATCACAAGATCAAGTTTCTTTATAAATTAAAGTTTTATTAAACTACACACTACGCAGCAAAACTACTCCTAAAAGACTACCAATAAATAACTCAAGAATAAGTATGCATAAATGATCAAACAGTGAACACAGCAAAAACACAAAGTGAATACAATGACTAAATGAACAACAAGCTAATAAATGAAGTGACAATAAAAATGAGGGAATGAAAACCAGTGAAGAACTGAAAACCAGTGAGGTATGACATCTGAACTTGATTAGTTGCACGGAAATAGTGCAAGATGATCAAGCAGATGACAATTTAAAATTAAGGAACCATCAATGTCAAGCATCGATCAGCAGACTATCCCATAAAACATATAAGGAAAAGATAAAGAAAGGGCCTGATCAGAGAATGACCCGTAATTGTATAAATGGGAGATCCTAACCTCGGTCTAACACTTCCTGTGTTTCCCTATCATTTAAGACTATCAACCCTATAAAAACACAAGAAAGATCGTATCACCTTCTTCAGAAGTCTTGATGAAAACTTGCAGTGTGACCTTTGTGAGGACACTGGACGGGCAGCTCGGTTACACTCGTGCGGTTCCAGCAGCTGGCCTCGGTCGGTTTGAACGTTGCAAACTCAGCCTGAGTTTGATTCCTCCATCTTTCTCTCTCTCTATGACCAGCTGGATCATCTTCTGGCACCTCATGTGGCTGAGATGAGATCATGCTGACAGCTTACCAGGCTTTGTTTCATTTGAAGTCTCTCTTTGTCTCACAGTCTCTCTAGTGCAGAGTCCTCTGGTTCTAAATCGTCATTTAGAACACATGCAGCACGGACTGTTTCAAAAGTTCTCTCTAATTTCTATGAAGACCACATCTGTCATGCATTATGCTGACATTTATTGTGAATTATAATGCATTTATAATGCTTCATGAATGCTCTCATAAACACAAATAAAGCTTACTGATGCATTATATCAATACTCATAAACCATTATGGATTTGACTGATAATGACTTATAAGTGGCAAGAGTCTTATGGATGCTCTTGACTTTTTATAAACTAGAGGTTGAATGCTGGGGCTTATAATGCATTACAAATATTTATACTCACTTAATCACACATCAACAATTAATTGTAGTAAGGACTCATAGTGTGATATAACCATCCATGCTATATCATAAGTTATCATGTGTGAATAAATCATTATAAGTCACATCTATAATGGTTTATGACTATTGATATAGTGCATCAGCATCAGTAAGCATTATGTGTGTTTATGAGTGTATTTAGAAAGCATTATGAATGCATTGTAATTTACTATAAATGCCGTCATAATGTATTATAGATGTGGTCTTTATAGAAAGTGTTACCGTTTTCTCCTTCAAGATAGATTAACAGCAGCTTAAAGGTTATTTAAAATACTATTTGAGCAAAGGTATACATGTACTAGCATCAGAATATAACAATAACAATAAAGTATGAAAGTACCTAATATGACCAAAGTTCTATAAAACAAAACCTATAAATAGAAAATAACAATTTGCATGATTACCAAACAATATAGCATGTGCAAACAATGGTATATAGTAAGGATAATTAAGCTAGTCATAAAGGAGATGCATATCAAAATGGAAGTCTGCATTAAGAGTCTTTCCATTCAGTGTGTGGCACGCTGCTGGCAGAGGGTTACAAAAGGTCACACTCCTACATGCACACACACACACACACACACACACACAGAGAGAGAGAGAGAGAGAGAGGCACAGCTTGTTTGTGAGTTTGGCCTCAAAATCGGCATGTAAGCAAAGTTCCAGTTCTGAAGTTATGAGATCATCACACAACATCTGATAGTACATTTTACTTTGAATACAAAAATCAGTTAATGTGGTCCTCTCTCCCAGTCTGGAGATGTGTGGATGTGTGTCACGTGTTGGTGGTGCAACAAAAGCATAAATTGTCCGTTTCTATGATGTACGGATCTCCGGGCAATAAAATCTGTCGTAATTTAGTTCTGCAGCCCAGAGTTGTAAGTTCAACAGGGGTCCGTTTCACAAAGCAGGTTCAACAAACTCTGAGTGTAAACCTGAACTCTGAGCTGATCTACTCTGAGATAGGAAACTCTGAGTTTCTGGTTCCAGAACAGCTGATTTGAGTTGGTTTAATCAACTCGGAGTAGTTTCACCTGGAGTTAAGTGCGTGCACCACAACTATAAAAAGCCAGCATGAATGGAGCCCCGATTTGACGAGTCACCATGGCAACGGGGAAGCAGAGGGCTGCGTTCTTCACCCCACTCGAATTGGAAATTTTAATGCGCTCATATGCGGAGTTTGAACACGTTTTTAGAAAGAAGTGCAACACCGCTGCAGCTGTAACAGAGAACATTGCTGCCCGGGTCAATGCGTAAGTTTAAATGTAGTCCTTTGCAATCACAATACTATTACAGGGGAAAACTGTTTGAATGGTAGTGTATTAATTTATTTCATTTTATTTCATTTAGGTGTAATCCCGCGGGGGAGAAGCGCACGTGGCAGCAGTTTAAGATGAAATATAAAAACATTGTTCAAACAGGTAAGACTCGGCACAATCTAATGGAGGTACCTCATTTTGATCATGTTTTACATTGTAAAGTAGCCTAAATATTAAGTGGCTGTTATCCCACACATAGCCTAAATGTCTTCATCCATATAATGTTTTGTTAAATAATTAAGTCTATTCAAGCTAACACAGACTTCTACTCAGCCAACAGAAAGAAAGCAGATGCCCGTAAAACGGGTGGTGGCCCAGCACCTCCACCTCTAACAGAGGCAGAGGAGCTGGCCCTAGGCCAGAATTTTGGAAGGCCAGTGGCTGAGGGAATCCCTGGAGGGAGACCAACCCCCAAGACACAAGTGCTTTTATAAAATGTAATATGCCTATAAATATATTTTTAAAGCATATTCATACAAATATTCATTTCTCTTTCATATCTTTTTTTTTTCTTTTGGCCCAACAGATTCTGATGGTGCTATCTGCCTGGTGGAGCCCCTTCACGCCACAACAGGCCTTGTAACTGTATAAGTAGGCAATACTCCAAAGATTTTGCCAAATGGTAGTTTAAGTATACTGAAACATATCACTCATCTAGGATGAAGAGGATGATTCAGAAAGGCATACAGAGGTATGTTACTAATAGTTCTCTTCCCATTCACATTTCTTAACATTCTGGTGGAATATAGGGTGTGACATTTAGCCTATACTGAAGTATTGCACATTAACAGAGCATGGCTGGGCAACAGCAGGACGGTCCCTCAACTTCCACTGCACAGATGGACACAGTGAGATGGATGTTCAGTAAACACCAGAGGTTCATTCTGTGGAATTCATGTGCAACTGAATAATTTAATGTTGTCTATGTGTTCCCAGTTACCAGTAAAAGAGATATACAAAATACACTTGCTGAAAAAAATCCAGAAAACAGATAAAGAAATACAATACTTGGACCGCCAGATTAGGAGGGCCGATCTGGAAATTGAAATACTGGAGCACAAGTTAGAGGTGGGTGCATGGTCACAGATGAATTATGTTAACTATTGGAACATTAACTAAACTAGCTCTTTTATTTGCAGGAAATAAAGAAGACCAAATGAAATGTGTATCATGTCTTTATTTGACTGCTGTGGTGGTGATGATGGTGACTTAAACTCTGAAGTGATTATGGCATATGGTGTCTCTGACTGCTCCGCCGTCCTGGATAGCTGGCAGGTGGATGGGGTCATCATCTGGGTCTTCAATTTGTAGGGCAGGGTGTTGCTCTCCTCTAATAGTGGCAATATTATGAAGAACAACACATGCCACATTAATATCACAGGCCCTCTCAGGGGTCACCCCCGGTTGAAGTTCTGTTGAGGGCCTGGTTCAGGGTCAGGGTATGGGGTCATCAGCCTAGGTTGGCATGGGTAACCCCTGTCACCCAGCAGAAGGCCATAAAACTCTCCTGTAACATATAGTGGATACATTAGAGTATTAGAGCGTCTGTTGCTTAGGTTAGACTCACGATAAATCCTTGAGTCATGAACAGATCCAGGCCACTTGGCCTCCACATTGGAAATGATGAGTACAGCATCACATACGATCTTGACAGTGCAGAGATTGACAGATGTTGAACTATGATGCAGTCTTTTACATTTTGAAACAGTAGTCAATCTACCTGTAGCCTACCTGCACATTTATGCTGTGAATGGACTTCCTATTCACATATTCGCTTCATTAAGTGAGGGAGCTGTGATGGGGATGTGTGTGCCATCTATGCAGCCAATCACACTGGTAAATCCTAAAAGAAATTAAAATTACTAATCCCAGTCTGAGGTTGCAGCACAATGTCATTAACGGAATATGGTTCAAAATTAATTTAATAGATCGCTACATCATTCACCTGCAATCCTGTGGAACTCCTCCTTGATGGCTCTGACAGGTTTATGTCCAGGGAAAACAACAAAGATGTGTAAAAGTCGTTTCAGGGCCAGGCACACTTTTCTGACCGCCCTGCATCCAGTTGCCTTGCTTAAATGCTCTGCATCTCCGACATTATACAAGAAACTGCCATTTGCAAAAACCGCAGCGCAACACACAATATCTGATGGGATGTGAGAGCATGACTGCGGTTGGTAATGTTGCAAATGTAAGGACAGATTAGGTTGTGTATGTATAATATGGACTGTGATGTGAAACGGTACCGCTCAAAAAGATAACTGTCCGGAAATGCGAGAACATCTATCCGCGGTCTGAAAACAATCTCCCGACGAATATTTAGGCCTAATTCTCTGCGCAGTAATGCTGCTCCTTCATCCACTGGATCATTAATGAAAAGACATGCCATTTTGACAGACGGCAGAACTATACTCCGACACTCGCCTGCTGACTGAATGAATGAGGAAATCAAATAGCGTATGTGGCTGAAAGAGGGCGGAGACAGAGAGAAACTCGAGGTTCATTGAGAAAAACCTGGTCCCGACCAGGTTAGGTTCATAGAGTCTGTTACTACGGTAACTGACCGAGAGCTTAAGTTACCCCTCTCTGTGAAACAGGCTAGAGTTACACTTCTTTCTCTGGTTTGAGTTACCTCCCTTTTTGAAATGAAAAACTCAGAGTTTCCCTCATTTCAGGGTTAACAGACACAGAGTTTTCACTAAACCTGCTTTGTGAAACGGACCTCAGGGCAATTTGGTCCATCAGCTGACCCTAAGGGTCATCTAAGGAATCTCCAAAAGAAATTTCAGTTTTTCTTATCAGGGGTTGTCCTCATCATCAACTAAACCTGTGGGCTAACATTAGCTACCGGATTGTTATAAGACTGCAAGCTAACTGTATGTTTGAACTTAAAATTACTGGCTTCAAAAATCTTTTCATGTGTCAATGTTAGTGGCCCTAGCAACCTTCAGCTAAAACATATGTTTAGCTTGTGGGTATGTTTAGCTTTTAGCGCTTTTAGAATCTTAAGAATAGTGGCACACTCTCTACTGAAAAAAGGAGCACATTAGCATTTACTGATAGTGAGTACCAGGAAAACATAGATAATACTATAAACTATAACTTGATAATCACTAATCATGAAACATTGTAATACACACTGTCACTGAATGAGATGCACATCATACTAACGAAGACAAGAATGTCTTTGTTATCAATTCTGAATCTTAACAATTGTTTTGAAGAAATTCATAATCCACCATGAAAGTGCAAGAACCACAGAGGCAAATGATAGAAGCAGGCTTTGAATCAGTACAAAAAAGAACCCACCAACTGTTTATATGTTGGCTCAAGGCTTATGGCTAAGCCACAATAAATGAATGAAAATAGGCCACTGCAGTGATAGCAGAAGCTGAGGGGCTGAGAGGAGGCAGGAGACTGGTGAGGCATGACTCACTTCTCTCAGAAGTTCTGTTGAGATCAAAAAGAATCAGTGTACATCAGATAAGACCAAGCATGCCAAATGTGACATGAGGGTGGAATCAGTAAGATTCTATATTTAACATGTGATGACGACTTTTGGTTGTGATGCACGTGAAATGCTATTGACACAAATGTTGGAGTGAAGGAAGCAAGAGCTAAAATAGAGCCAGAGACAAAAACCTGAAGGGCTGTCAAACCTTTGATAACAGGAGCAATTTTCAAGTATGATTCATTACCTGTTACCATCTCCATGTAATCTGAGTGGCAGAGCTCATTTCTTCAGGGTTAAAGGCTCTTCATGAAAAAGTTAGAGGGAATTATTCTGTCACCTTCATGTCATGTCATGAGTAGCAGCATGTCATGAGTAGCAGCACTGTTTGTGTAGAAAGACTTTATCAGTGTCTTTTAACAAACACTTTCCTATAAGGTGAAGCAAAAACATAATGTTATAGAAAGTGCTTGCCATGGGCCTATTGCACACACTCAAAAGTTTAGAGCAGCCTGTTTCTTCTACAACCGTAAATAGCATCATTCCCAGTTAGAGTTGCCTGGGGTCCCAAATCAGTAAACCCATCCCTGAAATGCACACCTAGGCATTTTTAAAATGATGATGATTATTATTATTATTATTATTATTATTAGCTTGACAGAATGCATTGACGTAACCACAGGGGTCAGAAAGTGGATGGATTTAACTAGCAGAGGTATCTTGCCAGCAGTAACATTATTAGTGTTTTAAGTTAGTATAACAAATGTACACAGTTTGATTTGCAATGGCAGAGTGGCACTGTTCCTGTAAGCTACCCACTTGTTGTTATTGGCTCCAGGGAGGTAAAGAAGGTTGTCTTTAGTTGTAATGTTAGTATATCTAGATTCAAGCAGCAAAAGTAAACTCAGCTTTGTGCCAGCAAAGCCCCAAAGAAGCCCCACCCCCTCTGCTGCACAGAGCTGTTTGCTTGTTTATTTCAAAGTGTACTCATATTAAACATATTGCATGTCCAAACTATATCAAACTCAACACTGCACATATTTTGATCCCCAGCAAAGCATGCATGGTTCTTAACAAAGGGTAAAGTACACATGCAGCTAACAGAGAATCTTTGCTGTATAGTTGGATAAAAGCAAAAAAAATGAAGATGAAGCTATAGCTCTCTGTAATGTCAAACAAAAACTCACTTATGAGATAAATCTTAAATAGCTTTTAAAATGTTCTACAAACACAAATACACCCACCCACACACACACTTCATCTTCATTTCTAATTCTCCTTTGCAATATGCATACTATGAACACATGCTGCCTCGCACTTCCTATTACTAACTTTTTGATATAATTATGATATAATTACCAGCAGTATCACATCTACCACAACAATTACTCTCTTTTTCTCACTCTCTTAAGCATCAATGCTAAAACGATTTTTAAAAATGCCTTTAAAGTATTTTGTATGAGAGCAAACTTCTCAGTTATGAAGAAACAAAATAGATGTAAAACTTTAGTTTGACATTATGTGAAATTCATTTATTCACTTTCTCGTAGAGTATTTGATGAGGAGCTTGATACCAATCCAAGGACTTTCACTGGTACCTGCTAAAGTTGCCTGAACCCCAGACCATTTGCTTTGGTTTTTCAAGTTGGAAGTAGGCTTATAACTATCCAAAAACAAACAAATCAATAATAAATACATAACATAGAACTGTAAAAGAGTTTAGTCTTTAAGTTAATGGTAAACAAAGTGTCATTCTGTTGAAGGTCAAAAGATCAAGTTCAGAGAGTGTGTTCTGGTGATCAAATAACATACTTGGGTAACACGTTCTATGAAGGCCATGTCTATAATGCTTTACAACGTGCATATGTGCATATAGTTATAAGCATTTATAAATATTCAGAAAACTGTCCAGCATGAGATGACGCAGGGTTTCTGGTTGATGGCTTTGATGCCAGCTCACAACTGGCACCCCCACAACTGGGGGGGGTTTGGGGGGACCAACCACAATGTCCATGTGTGGTTGGTCATTTACTCCAGCAATCAGCATTGGTTTTGGGTTTGTTTGTTTTTCTCGGAAATCTGAACACACATGGAGAGAAAACAAGATGAAGTACGTGTGTTTGTTTGCATGGAGACATACCCAAAAATAACAGAGCAGCATGGAAGAGCTCAGCAAAAAGCAAGACCAAGATTGCAAAATGACGGTGAACAGTTAAAGAGGCGCTGGAATCGTTTTTTTCGAACGAGCGGCCTCGCGACGCTACAGCTGATCCTCAGCCGATGCAGCAGGAAGAGGACAGGCAGGACAGCGACCCATGTGGAGATATTAGGTGAGTGACTGAGTGAATTAAATGTTAAAATTCAAGAATATATTGTGTAATGTGCTACATTGACTATGCCTGCTGCTCAAGCCTGGATACATTTGTTCACCAAAGTGACAAAGTGACAATATCTGTGTTGTATTAAACCACAGAGCAGTCCTAATTGTACTACTTGTGTTTTCAGCTGCTGGAAGCGAGGAGAGCTGTCTTGGCCAAAGAAGAAATGGATGTTTCTTTAGACTTTCCAAATGTTAGCGAACCATTAGGTTTACATCTGCACAGGGATAGAAGACGTTTCGCTGTGGTTTTGATGCTCACAAAAAATTATGTACTGATTTACCGTTGTCTCTTTCCCCATGTTGAAAATGGGGAAAACTCTTTCTGGGCCAGTGTGAATCACGTGACCGACTTAAACGGTGCAATTTCACTTTCAGCCACTATGTAAATTTTGCATCAATGCACGGCGCACTCCCTGGGGGCTTGGGTATTTTACACATTTCTAAACCTGGAAAAAAAACTTTTTCTCATGAGGGACTTCTATGGATGTAGTCCACTGATGTATTATAGGCAACTTCTCTATAATACATCCATGCTCATGCGCCACTGAGCAGCTGTCATAGACATTAACATGGCCCCACCCCCATGGCTGTATCCAGACTTTACTATAATACAGAGGTAGCCCCCAGGGACCAAATGAGTTGCCTGCAGGGCATGTTCTAAAAATAGTCTCCATGAAGCTCGGTCCAAAAATTGTATTTGATTTTTGTTTTTGTTTCTTTAATCAATAACTTTTATGTGGACGAGGGGCTCTAAGATAGAAAAATCAAGAGAAACCGAACAACACCACCGGGGACTTACACCCCGGTGGCATACAGGCGCACAGGCTCCTCACTAAGGAGGCAGAGATATGTTTCAAAATTAGACCAATAATATTCATTCACAAAAATCAAAATAAGCAAAGTAATCCAACAGGCAGGGACTGAAACTGCTTGAACGAAAAGAGAACGTTAGACAAAAAGCTCAAAACTTTTAAAGTGTATAAAATTATGTCTTTATTACAATTATTTTTTTTTTTGTTTTTAAAAGAAAGGCCTTAACATGAATTCTTAAAATAGTGTAATTATAAAAACACAGTCCAAATAAAAGTAACCCAAACAAAACTAAGCTGAGGTCACTTGTGGAGAGGCGGACTACGGTTAGGTGTGCCCAGGGGTGCCACCACTCCTCACCTTGGAGTAACACAGCAATCACACAGCAATCCTCACGGCAAAAAAAAAAAAAAAAATGGTGCAGCCTATATTTGTGTCCCTCACAACTAGAAGACACTCAGCTTCTAAAAGAAAATAACTCACACAAAAGGGTTGGAAAAACTACTGAAATGTAACCCAGTTGGCTTAACAATACAAAACTACACTACAACTCCGGAAAAATATGTCAAAATAAAATAACAAACCAAGAGACCCCAGTCACAAATTAAATCCCAAAGGTAAACATTAAAGGGCCAGAATAATAGAACTGTGATGATTCCAATTTAACTCAACACAAATTGCAAACAAATTAGCAAAATAGGACTGAACTAAGGGAAACTAAAGGTATAACGAAAGGCAAAATAATTGAGGACATTAGAGAATCAAAACTAAGTTAAACATTAAACTAAGGCAAAGCCAAAGGGGCAAAATGGCAGTGGTGTGTGAAGGGCAACCTGGAAGACGGGGAACTGCAATTAGCCAGGCTCACGCACTGTCCAATAAAAAAGGATTTTAAACAAACTATAACCTTACTTACCACCATACAGGGCATTAACAGAATACTATCGTCAGGATCACCAAGGCAAGGGACAAGTGTCCACACCACACATTCATCAAGACTTTAAATAAAGGTTAACTTTTAGATATGGTAAGTAAGAATGTGCATTAAAATGTGTCTTTAAACATACCTGGGGGCACCACACACCAACAGTTACAGCAGGGTCAGAGTTCAGGAGGCGGAGGAAGAACAATAGGCACAGGTGCCTTGTATAGCCTGGCCCTAATTGAGAGAGGTTAGGGGAGGAGTCGGGGCAAGGGTGCATTCACTGACACTATGCTCAACACCTTGTCAGGGGTCAAAGTTTACAGTAACTTCCAAGATAGCGTGCGAGACACACCTTCTCGCTTTTCACTGAGGCAAGCTAGCTGGCAAAGCTACGATGGGGAGCTAGATGCAGTTTATACCTAATAAAAACAATGTCAGAAAAGCAAAAGAAAACATACCATTTACATGAAGACTGGGAGGAAAAGTTCTTTCTACGACAGTGAAAGAAAAGAGTATGTCTCATTTGTGGGACGACTGGTGACGGCAAAACAGCGCAATGTCGAGAGATACTTCACTACATGTAACAATAGCTTCCATGCTAACTACCCACTTGGCAGCGCATTACAGGCAGAAAAAGCCTGTGAGTTAAAGGCAGCGTTGGACAAACAGCAGTCTTTTTTTCCCGAGGCTGGTGAAAAAGTCCCAAAAAGCAACTGAAGCTTCATTCAGAGCTGCATATTTTTTGGCAAAGTCTTGAATGTCTTGAAAGGAGCAATGATGGTAATTGCAAACACAATGTTCAAAATCAAGAAGAATGGTTCCGAAGCCATCTCTGCTCTCTCAGATGTCCAACTGGGCGCAAATACGATGGCCAGACGAGTATTGGCTATGTCCAGGAAGTTGACAGAACAGCTGGACCGGGATCTGAGTACGTGCAGGTGGTTTAGCATCCAATGTACTGCTGCTGTCCACTGACTAATGGACAGCAGCAGTACGGCACAGCTGATGTTGTTTGTCTGAATGGTGTTTGATGATTTCTCCACAAAAGAGGAACTCCTGACACTACTGCCCCTGAAGACAACAACTAGGGGAGTTGACAACACGGCGAAGGGATATTTCGTGGAGAAAAAGGTACCATTGGAAAAGTTGGTGTCAGTCACAACAGACGGCGCCCCCGTGGTGAGGAGCCGATATACAGGCTTCGTTAGCACTGCAAAGGTGACCAAAATTTCCCCAAATTTCTGCATTACCACTGCATCATTCACCAGCAGGTGATATGTGCAAAAGTGAGCCACTTTTATCATGTGATGACTCCCGTCGTGAAAATCATAAACAGCATCCGCTCTCTGACATGATCAGTGCTGTAAACACATTTAAAGCTAAGATGAACATTTTTTTCTGTGCATTTACAGAGAAAAAAATCCTGCACCTTCCCTCTTTGCAGTCAGTGCTGAATAACAATGCCTCTGCATCTGAAACTTTTGACAGAGTTGCAAAAAAGTACTCTCAACTTATAAACAGACTTGGGCAAGAGTCTTAGGACAGGTTTTGTGACTTTGATCAACTGGAGCCATGTGTGTCATTCATTTCAAATCCTTTCATGCAAGTACACATAACATGCATTCCTGAGCAACTAAGTGCAAAATTCAGGTTGGATGCTGGACTGGCCAGACGAGTATTGGCTGTCACTTTGCAAAGTGACATCCACCTCAAAGCCCATCGGGGGCACCAAACTTTTGGTACCTAGTGGACACAGAAAAGTACAAATGTCTATGCGCAGCAGCGATGAAAGTTGTCTGCCTTTTTGGTTCAACCTATCTCTGTGAATCAGTCTTTTTATGACATGAATTTCATCAAGAACAAACACAGAACTCACCTTACTGACGCACATCTACAAGACTCACTCAGAGTTTCAGTGTCAAATTATACCCCAGATTACAGTACACTAGTGACCAGCATGCAATGCAAGCTTTCCCACTGACAGATCTTTACAGACCAATAAAGTGTTTACAGATGTTTTCTTTTAAAACATCATGGCAAATATCGTACAAAAAGGTTGGTGACCCCTGCTATAATACATCCATGGTACTGACAGGAGCATCTAATTAGGTTCAGGTTTAGGTGACTTAATTTATAGGTAGATTTGTTTTTCAGTATCAGGAGAGGGCATCTACATTACACACATACATTTAAATCACAAGACAGATACAAAGGTTAAGACTGTGTAAAACAGGGAAATGGATGAGGTTCTCACAACGCTTACTGATTCCCCAAAGTAGCATTAATTGCTAGCAGCACAGTGGAGTTACAGTAGAGAAGACCATTTGTGATGGGGCAGCTGTGGCTCAGAGGTAGAGTGAGTCGTCCTCTAATCGGAATGTCAGCGGTTCAATCCCCAGCTCTTCCGGGCAACATGTTGTAGTATCCTTGGGCAAGATACTGAACCCCAAATTGCTCCCGATGCTGCATCATCGGAGTGTGAGTGAGTGTGTGAATGATTACTGAGTAGCAGGTGGCACCTTGTAGTGAGTGAATGTGTGTGTGTGTGAATGGGTGAATGTGACATGTAGTGTTAAAGCGCTTTGAGTGGTCAATAAGACTAGACAAGCGCTATACAAGTAAAGTCCATTTACCATTTACCATTTAAAGGGTAAGACTTCTAAATAATCATTGTTTCTATTATCAGTGTCGCTAATGTAATAACCTGATATTATCAGTTATTGTTTTCCTGTCATTTAAAATGTGTGGATATTTTGAGCTACTGATGAGATGCCTGATTACTATTCAGTTGTCATGGTTACAAATTCACATGATAAATAAGAGGTTAAAATATAATAAATAATTTACAGGTAAATATGTGCCTTTAAAAAATGTATTTCATTGCTGGTTCAATATTTTAAAAAAAATGTTAAAAGTTGTGTTTAATAATAATAAGCTGTAAAGTTATCATTTCCGGTTCACCTGGGTGTGCGAGGAAGTAGATAAAAAAGTGCGCAGCGGAGAGAAGGAGAAGAACAAGGGCGGAGAGCAGAGACACAGATGAGTGAGAGGAGACAGACTACTCCGTGTTTGTTTTATTTATTTTTGGGTTTAATTGATTGTTAACGGTTCGCCAGTCAACACGCTCTTAAATTACCGAGTTATGGACTGTGAATTGCCGACAGAGCGTGTCTGTTTTCGGCTGCAAAATTGAGCTAGCTGAGTTAGCTTAGCCGCCGCCATCGTGGGAGAGACATCGCCGCATTCCTCGCATTCCTTTCCCCGCACGGACGTCGGAGGAGGCTGCCGGATCTGAGGGTGTTTCAGGGACGTCGTGGCTGTGTGTGTCGAGGGCCGAGGACAGACTTTTCCCGCTGGTTGGAGAGGCTGTGGAGGCTGCTGCTCATCGCTGCTGTTGTTGCTGCAGACGGAGAAGCCAGAGGAGGATTTCCCTGCGGTAGGAGCCGTTTACATTCCCCACACGGAGGTACTGTTGTCCTGCATGAGTTTTAAAGCGCGCCAACGATCCCAAAAAAAGCAAGCTTGCTAAAACAAATTTAAACAAAGAGTGCACTCCAAAAGAAAGACTAATTACTAAGAAAACCCCGGGTATTTTATTTCTTTTTTATTTTTCATATTAAAGGGTTTGCATTTGTCTTTAAATATTGTTAATACAAACTCTAAAACTGAGATTCAGTGTTTGTGTTTTTTGCCTCCTGTTTATATTACTATAAGGTTTAAAGGAAAAAACAGCGTATGCCTGTTAGCCTCTAAATATACAAGACAGTGAGAGTCATATTTTTCCCTAGACAGTTACTTTACAATGAGATGTCTCTTTCACCATATGAGTATAAATTAGAGTTTGAGGAGCCTTGATGCTTTATTTAGTGTTAAGTAAATTGTCTCATATTTAACGAGCCGATGGTGAAAAGGGTTACACTAAATTAACATGTGCATTAAAGCATGTTATTGGATTACTAACTAACAGTAACTAATAACTAACAGTAATCTATTAGCATATCTGACAGACATTAGGGCACCATACTGTATATACTGTACACATAATGTTAACCATAAACAGCCTGTTAATTGAAAATGTCCTGCTCTTAAATCATTTAATCTAACATTGGGGAATAAAAGGGGAGAAAAGATTTGTGTCATTTATTTTACAGGTCAGTGTAAGTTACATGTCAGCTTTGTTAAATATAACATGGTGCTTGATAGCAGAGTGCTATTTGGTGGTACATTAGTATTGATATGGATTAAGAGTGCAGATTTGAGACATCTAAACAGAATGTAAAAAAAAAAACATTACTGTAAACAGAAACGTAATTTAAGGGTGAATGTTTTTAGCTCTGTCATTCTGTTGACTCCATCTGTCTATATTATGTTACAGCTCAGCTGATTTTCAATTGATGTAAATGGGAGGGAAGGTGAAAGACCTGAATGAGATTTAAACACAGGGCAAGTCCTGTGTTTTAAGTCCTGTGTTTAAAGACTGCTATGTGATGGGGGATGCTGCAGATCAGTAATGAGTGGACCTTTGTGGAAATGAAAACTTAACAAGGTAATGTTTGAAATAGTTCCAACAATAAGGAATCATACACACGTTAGCCTGTTATACTTCATTTTATATTATTGATAGAAGTAATTCTACAGAATACATAATATACACTGTTGGGCAATTTACTATAAAAATGTTATACATAGCATATTCGTGGTTAGCTTTTATTTGAATGAAAAAAGTTACCGTACAATATTACTCTCTGTGGAGAATAATGGATTACTTTCACCAATATGATCTCAGAAGAATGACTAGGTATTATAAAATGTAAGAAGGTCATGCTGTTATAAAAACACAGAATGCTGTAGTTTAATGCAGTTTATTAACATATAAATCCAGTAAAGGGCAATATAACACAGCCTAATTAAGGCTCTCCTGTGGAGCACAGATCTGACTAATTCATGCATTCACATGCAGTGGTTTACACTTTGTATTCAAAACTTTCTAATATATTCACGGTAGTGTGATGACATAGAACAATAAGCCTTGACCTTTTTAAACAAATATAAAAGCTTGGACATAGGGACGGGCAGGCTGACAAAGGATCAAAGTCTGATGAATTATTAAAAAAGGATCGATATTTGTAGGCCTATCAAACGAAACACTACATACAAATGCTGAGGTTTGCACAGCAAAAGCTAATTTTCTATAAGAGTAATTAACTATGAGAAGCGCAAACTCAACTAACAAAATTCCATAACTGAAATTGGGGAGCGAAGACGCATCTCCCAAAGCGGTTTCCCATCCAGGCCTATAGAATGGTGAAAGGATGACATATTTTTGTAGGCCAACCAGGAAGTTGGCATCACATTGGTTCCCCCATCAAAGACCTTATGGGATTTTTGAATGGGATTTTGGATTATCGCCAAAAATAAGCTCTCTGACGAACACACGTTTATGAGATTTACATGTTTTGTTTAGCATGATAATCTTCACAGATAAACACCACTTTTGTGTGTTTTGAAGTGTAAATGAAATCACCAGAAGCAAAAAGCTATTATTAGGCTATACACGAACTACATCGTGGTCACAAGACTTAAATGTCACCACTGCAAACACTGTAAAAACACACTATAACACTATCGACAAATATTATAAACAGATAAATCTACAAGTTCAAGTGTGACTCTGTAAAGCTGTAAAGGCAGAGGGGGGGTTAAATGAGTTTCTTTGCCCAGTGTGATGACATCTAATGTCCCTGACAAACACTGTAGTCCCATTTAGCCACTTGTTAGCAAGTTTGTTTTTTAAGATGAGTAAATATCTTTAGCCTGTGTTAACCACAAACCTTATTTAAGGCATTTAACCAAAAACCCATTAAAAAAACCTATAGACTTTAAGACGAGGGAACCGGAAGTGCTAAAAGGCTGACGGACTTCCGCGTTTTAGGACTCATTACTTCACCACTCTACATAGGCATGTCTAACCCTCTCTCCTGTCATTTTTTCCCTCTCTCTTTCAGCAAAAGAGTTACACAGGATTCAATGGAGCCTAGACACTCCCTGCACTAAGACAGCACCCTCATCCTGAGTCAGCTTCCTGTCTTCTGCAAGTCTTTCCCTGTTACTTATTTTAATAAACCATATACAAGGCTTCCTGATGGTGTGGTCTTTGTTCAGGTAAAATGTTTTAATGCAGTTTTTGAAAAGTTGTGTTTTTCTCTACACAACTGGATCATCCCTGTGCAGCATAGCAAAGCATGGTGGAGACTATCTGAGAGGACACCACAAAAGAAAGGGCACATACCAACTGCTTGATGTGCTATTTATGTTTCTGAGTTTATTATTAATTAAATGAATTAACTGCAGTTAGGAAGTCAGTAGACAAACAAAGATAAATAAAATACACATCTCTATATGTCTATAAACTGCTGCTGGTGCTGCTGCTAGTCCATTGATGCACTGTGCTGTCAGCTTACAATCACTAATGGTAACCTGTTGGCCTCCTTCTGTCCCTCTAAAAGTGTTAAAATTGACAGTAGTGAGTGAATTATAACAATCATTATATTATTAAGAATGAATAAGGATTTAACTGCTCTTGACTACCATACAAGACTAAAGTCAGTATTTAAAAAGCAATAAACAGCAACTTGCTCCCTTTACCATAGAAAGGTAAGTCTAAAATATGTCAGTATTCCCATATATGTCATATCCACTGTCATATCACTCATATTTATGTGTAATATTACATTTTACATATGAAAATTATATATATACGTTTTTAATTAAAATGTAAGTAGATTTTTCTCACACACACACACTCTCAGCGATACTACATATGATGTGCTACTTGTATATTGTAAATCAATGCAGTCATTGACTGCTACTTAACAAAAAGAGTTTTGTCTCTCTGTACTATGTATTCAAATGGCCCACCATAGACCTTTGAGAACTATCTGAAGTCTATGTGAGGCACGTGACGCTCAAGCATTTTGAACTTCTGTTGTCAGAACTCTGTGCACTAGCTCTGAGGAACTGTCTATTCTGTTTAGCTGTTTGATTTCCTGCCATCTGGCAGAAGATATGCCATCGTACTGCTGACCTGTTTGTAACATGCACAAACATAAAATATTTGACCCTTTTTAAGAATATTTATAAAGCACTTTACCTTTTTACATCAGGCATTAAACTGCACTTTATAGGTATTGCACTATTGTACTTATCTCTTTTTAACTGCTATTCAGTGTCTTTTAACACTGTTTTTTATTAATTATTTTAATATGCACTGTTATCTGAGGAAATGTTATTTCACTCCACTGTATGTGTTCCTAGAGATAGGGATATCTAAGTCTTAAAGTATTTTTATTACTATTACTCTAATTACTACTATTGCTATTACCATTACTGGTAGTGCCTGATTTAGACAGAGAGTTTCCTGACAGTTAACCATTTCATCATCTTGTGGTCTGAAAATATCTCCAATATCTCTTTTTTCCAAGGTCAGACTGACTGAAGATTTCTTCTTTTGTTTCTTCTGTTAGCCTCTGACTGATTTGCCACACTTAGACCATCCACATCTGGTGATCCTCCCAACACATGAAGATATTTCTTCTAATTTGTTGATCCTAGTGTTGCAGTTGCATGTAGGCTATTAGTTTTTTTACCTAAGTTTAGCTGGTGACTCAGCAAACTAACAAGCACCCACAGCTAAAGCCATGATATGATGAAACATTTTCTTTATCCATTAAAATGTGAGCCATGGGAACTGTGCACTGCCATGTATAAAACTTTCCCACAGAGAATGTAAATAAATAATCATTAAAGGAACAAAAGAAAGAGAATATGAAACTGTTTCAGAACAGAAACTGTATGAATATATGTAATATATGTCCCAGATTATTCACAGGGCCTGATGTGTGAATGGGGGAGGGGGTGGGGGTGGTGGGGTCTTCCAGCAGGCACCACGCAGCTGATGTCATACAGGCATTTTGGGGGTACTGAACTCTGTAGCCCTTTGACAATTCAGTCAAGTATGCTCAATTTCTGCTCTGACTGGACAGCAGAAGAGAGAGCTGAATAAGAGCCAGAATCATAGCCTCTTCAGAGTAGAGGCAGTTCTCTCACTTATACTACAGGGAAACAACTGTCCTTGTTATGTTTGTTAGGGAGCGCTACACTGAGTCAGATCCCAGTGAGGCCCAGGCTGTGCAGTTTGAGGTGAGTGGCGTGGAGGCCTCTGACTGATCATTTCCCTGGTCTCGCATCATGCCTTTGGTCAAGTTGTCTTTGCTGCTGCTTTCTGGTGAGAGTAAGTGACCCTCAAAGTATTCCACAGTTAGCCTATATGTGTTTACATCAGTTCACATCAATGAACAGTGTTTTTACATTGCCTTTGAATGCTACCCTCACCCTGAGCAAAGAGCATATACTGGCCTTCTTGACCCAGCCTTCTCTCTACATTGTTTCTGCTCAGTGTAACACAAACAAGCATTGTTTGCCAGAGACAGTTTCCTAAATTTTTATGCTTTAATCCTTTGATTGCATCACTTCCATTGTGAAATGTATACCAAACTACTTTACCCACTGATCACTACATTTTGTCCCACTGTATAAATGTGCTCATTGAAACTGTTCTTATTTAGCTCACTTTCTCAGACACACTCTGTGTAAGCTTAGCTCAGCCAATACCAGTGAGTTGTTTCTGCACTTCATTGCTCTAGTCTTCCAAACGTGCCAGCATGGGATGAGGTGTGCACCTGCCTCATTCTGCTGGCCTGAACCAACATCACAGTAGGGGTGCATGGATTATACCAAAATTGATACCCTTTTTTGGTGTCGATCCTAATGACACTAAGCAGGGAAAAAAAATAATGATTTTTTTTCACACTGCAGCCAAGTCATATATCCCATCTGCAATTTGTAAAACAATATATACAGTTCTGAGATTTATATTTTATAATATAAAATGAAGTATAATTGGCTATTATGTCAGTATGATTCCTTATTGCTGGAACTATTTGAAACATACATTGTTAAGTTTTCAGATCCACAAAGGTCCACTCAGTACTGATCTGCAGCATCCTCCATCACAAAGTAGTCCATCTATAGCCATTCCTCCAGCACCCACTGCTCCTATAGTAAGTTACCAATATACAATAACAAGATTATAATAACACCATAATAAAATATATGTCTAGCATGGTTAATAATATAATACAGTAGTGTAACAATTTTAGTGTTCAGAATAAAACCCCATAAAACCTTGTATGTTTCATTTTTTAAATGACTTACATAATATAGGCAAATGGAGTGAACAGAATCACAAAGCTAAAAACACTCACCTTTAAATTACATTTCTGTTTTCAGTAATGTTTTTTTTTTTTGTACATTCTGTTTAGATGTCTCAAATATGCATTCTTAATCCATAATACTAATGTACCACCAAATAGCACTCTGCTATCGAGCACCATGTTATTTTTAACAAAGCTGACATGTAACTCTCACTGACCTGTAAAATAAGTGACATAAGCCTTTTCTCCTATTTAACGCCCCAGTGTTAGATAAAATTATTTAAGAGCAGGACATTTTAAATTAACAGGCTGTTTATGGCTAACGATATGTGTACAGTATATACAGTACAGTGTCCCTACTCTGTTAGCATATCTGTCATTGCTTTGTAAATCTACCAATTTAGTGGAGGTTAATCCAATGACATGCTTTAATGCACATGTTAATTTAGTTAAAATATGCTGATAATATAAAAAAACGATTCCCAAACCCTGATTGTGAGGAACTCAGCTCAACAGTTGAATGCTCCCCCTGCTGGAGGCTGCTGGTAACTACTACTGTTGATGTTAGGATTTGCATTTTGAAGATAAAACATGAGAAACACAAACGCAGTGTACTGTAACTGCTGCAAGTGACAATGACCACTATGACCTGACCTTTTATGTAACATGAAATGGCTCATATATCAGAATTTGAATAATTCTACATATGACGCCATCAAATGTTTGTCTATTGGTCCAATTTAGGACATGGGTGGAGGTGCGCTTCAGCCTCTTGTGGTCAAAATAAGAATTACAAAAAAACACACTTAGAAAAATGAGCCCTAGTTTCATCCTGAAAAAAAAATCACTGGTTTTCACACATGGAGAAAAAAAATCTTGTGAAATGTTTTTTTTTTTAATGTGTGGAACCCAGTGAAAAAAAAAGTTTGTTTTTTTCCTTGCAAAAACATTGAACTTAGAAAATGGATCACCAGAAAAAAAAATCACTTGCCCCTCAGGGCTTCTGTAGTTTTGAGTGCACAGATGCTGCCACTCAAGATAATAAAATTGGTCTTGAAGAATATGCATCTTCTGTGGTATGTGCGTTGTGCGAACATCAGCAAATGTGTTGATGACGTGGTGATCACAAAGACAGTGAGATCATTCCCCAACCAAAAAGCCTAGATGAGTGGAAAGGTGAAGGCTCTTCTCAGAGAAAAAAACGTTGCCTTTCAGTCAAGGAACAAGGAGGTGTATATCACTGCCAGAGCATGATTAAGAGCTGGCATCAAGAAGGCTAAGAGGAAACACCAGCAGAGACTGGAGAGAGGCCTCAACAGCAACAGCACTAAATATATGTAGCAGTTGATTCAAGATGTCACAGGCTAAAAAAGCAGGAGCGCCCCAATCATGTGTGAGGCCACAAAGAGCTGAAAATACATTTTAGCTGTGAAGTATAATCTGCCTCCAGAGGACCAGCCACTCTTAGTGACCACAGCAGATATGAGGAAACTCTTGTAGAGAGTGAATATAAACAAGGCTGACGGTCCAGATAATATTCCTGGATGCATACTAAAAACTTGAGCTGATCAACTTGTTAATGTTATAACAGACATTTTTAACATCTCACTCTCACAAGAGACTGTTCCCTCCTGCCTCAAGACAGCCATCATCATTCCTGTACCTAAAAAGTCTGTTGTGTCTCTACCACCATGTAGTTCTTACCCCCATCCTGATGAAGTGCTTCAAGAGACTGTTTTTCTAGCACATCAAAGACAGCATCCCTGCCAGCCTGTCCACAGAGGACACCATATCTACTCCTCTTGACTCTGTCTTCACTCACTTGGAGAATAAGAACAGCTACATCAGGATGCTGTTTGTTGAGTTCAGCTCAGCATTCAAAACAATCTCTCTCATGTAGCTGACTGGAAAACTTAACTTAATCTCATAAATGGCCTATATGAGCTCCAAATGACGGAAATCTGCCATAGCGACGGAGAACTTAAATCCCAGTGCTAAAATAAATACCAAAAAGGGTATTAGTTTCTGTCATTTACATTGTGACCACATCTAGGGAATATGGGTCACTATTTGCTTCTCCACTACTTTTGTGTTGTCTGCACTCAAACAACACACAGAGACCCAACTGCATCTTCTTAGTTTCACCCGATGTCGGCAGTAGGAGTATAGTAAGATTACCTGCTGGCCTTCCCTTTCACTGCTGGTGGCTGACACAGACCCTCAATTGTACTATGAATAGTCCATGTCTATGTGACTGTAGCTGTCCACAAAAATTCAGTGCGTAAAGTATGCTCGAGTCTTAACATATACATGTGCAGCACACGATGACTAGTTTAATCTCACCCCTAACGGTAGTGATGGTTTAATGACAGATGGTTTTATAACCAAAAGGTGACTTTTAACTTAACATGTCTAAAAAAAAATGACTGGAGGTACACTGGAGGATCTTCCTGCTCTCTTGCTGTGCAGACACTTTGCTGCTTGCTCTGTGCTGATGGACAGACTGTTATACATGGGAATACAACAAATGTGGAACATAACTTCACTGAGAATATCAACACTCACTTCACCACTTGAACTGTCCCTGCAAAACAGGTATGATACACTGGCTCAAAATAAAATGTGTGACAATACTACCTATGCTGAACCCAGGGAAGCCAAGTCTAACCAGAACCTGAGAAATAGCCCCCAAAACCCTGTTAAAGCAAGAGCCAGGATAAATATTGCTAAATCCACATCTGATCAGCCAGACACCATTGTGATTGGGGAAGACGACGTGCTGATGCACTGCGGGTAAGCGTGTTACATCACTTCCGGTGCATCTTTGTCTGTGCCTCTGGTAGCATCTCTGAGCTGCTCCTACGAGCGATTCCCAGCTAATCTTCTAACTTGTTCCTTACTTCGACAGCTTTTATCTGTCTGTGACTGAAAACTCACATAAGTTTTACTTAATCACTCACAGCTGTCTCCTCCTCTCAGCGGTTTTTCCTGTGTATTCACAACCGCTCTCTAACTGTTAGCCAGTTAGCTTCGTTAGCATTAGCTCTGGTTAGCGATGGCTTCTCCCTGCTCCTCTCCCTCTTCTGCTCTCTCCTGCTCAGTGTGTCAGATGTTTAGTTACTCCTCTGCCTCCTTCAGTGTTAGTGGTACCTGTAACAAGTGTAGTTTATTTGCTGCGATGGAGGCGACGCTTAGCGATCTGGAAGCACGGCTCCGCACCGTGGATAATCCCTCTTTAGCTGCGATAGTTAGCAAGCCCCCTGTAGCCGGTGCAGACCGACATAGCATAGCCTCTGCTAGCTGTCCCCCGGCAACCCCCGCGCAGCCGGGATGCTGGGTGACTGTCCGAACGAAGCATAGTAAGCTGAAGCCCACGGTACACCATCCACCCCCCCTTCACGTTTTAAATAAGTACTCCCCGCTCAACCACACACCGACCGAGGACACAACCCTGGTCATTGGTAGCTCTATTTTGCGAAACGTGAAGTTAGTGACACCAGCGGCCATAGTCAAATGTATCCCTGGGGCCAGAGCGGGCGACGTCGAGTCAAATTTGAAGCTGCTGGCTAAGGCTAAACATAAATACAGTAAGATTGTTATTCACGTTGGCGGCAATGACACCCGGTTACGTCAATCGGAGGTCACTAAAATTAACATAGAGTCGGTGTGTGAATACGCAAAGATGATGTTGGACGCCGTAATCTTCTCTGGATCCCTCCCCAATGTGACCAGTGATGACATGTTTAGCCGCATGTCAGCACTCAACCGCTGGTTGTCGTGGTGGTGTCCAGCAAATGATGTGGGCTTCGTTAATAATTGGCACTCCTTTTGGGGGAAACCTGGTCTTATCCGGAGGGACGGCATCCATCCCACTTTGGATGGAGCCGCTCTACTCTCTAGGAATCTGGCCGATTTTATTAGAGGCCCAAAGCCATGACAAACCAGAGTTGGGACCAGGGTTCAGAGTCGCAGTCTTACACGCTTGTCTGAGCTTCCTCTAGAACAGTCACACACCCATAATGTAAATTTTATAAAAACAGTGTCTGTCCTCCAACCACTTCATTTGTTTAAAGCTAATATAAACAAAAGGGGAGTTGTACAAGAAAACCATATAGAAATGAACTCATCTCCTGTCAAACAGCATCATAACAGGAGAATTAAATGCAAACTCTTGAACGTTAGATACTTATCAACCAAGGCTCATTTAGTCACTGATTTAATATTGGTTAACCATATAGATTTATTATGCCTCACTGAGACCTGGCTTTGTCCTGAAGAGTATGTTAGCCTGAATGAATCCACTCCTCCTGGTCATATAGTCATGTTGTGCGGGACACTGGCAGAGGAGGGGGAGTCGCTGCTATTTTTGATTCAAACTTAGCAATTCACACTAAGGCTAAGCTAAACTATAATTCATTTGAAAGCCTTTTTCTTAGTCTTTCTCACCCATCCTGGAAAACTCTACAGCCAATTCTATTTGTCATAGTGTACCGTGCCCCCCAGCCCATACTCTGAATTTCTATCTGAATTCTCTGAGCTTATATCAAGTTTAGTGCTCAAATCAGACAAAATTATTATTGTAGGGGATTTTAACATTCACATGGATGTTAATAGTGATAGCCTTAGTTCTGCTTTCTCCACACTTTTGGATTCAATAGGCTTCAGTCAGTGTGTACATAAATCCACCCACTGCTATAATCACACCCTCAATCTAGTCCTTGCATACGGCATCGGTATTGAAGATTATTAGTCTTTCCTGAGATTCCTGCTCTGTCAGACCATTATTTAATAACTTTAAATTTTTTATTACTCGACTACAAGCCTCTCAGTAAGAGCTACTATTCTAGATGTCTATCTGATTCAGCAGTGGCTAAATTTAAGAAACTAATTCCCTCTGCTTTGACATCATTACCATGTCTTACAACTCTGAGAACACTACTACTAACTTAAGTCATTCTCAAATTGACTGTCTCATCAATAATGCTACTGGCTCACTGCGATCTTCTCTCGACTCTGTTGCACCCTTCAAGAAGAAAATAATGAAACAAAGAAAATTAGCTCCATGGTTTAACCTCCAGATTCGCAAATTGAAACACAGATCATTAAAATGTGAAAGACATTGGCGTTCAACCAAACTGGAATTATCACAAAACATGGTTTGCCTCAGAGGGCTTTACAGTGTATGACATCCCTCTGCCCTTAGACCCTCACATCACCCAAGGAAAAACTCCCGAAAAAGAACCCCTGTAACCTCAGGAAGAGCGGCAGAGGATGATGAGGGATCCCTCTTCCAAGACGGACAGACGTGCGATTGATGTCTTAAATAACAAATGAAATACAATTGTGGCAAAAAGGAAAGAGAAAGAGAGAGAGGGGAGGGGGGAGAGGAGGAGGAGAGGAGGAGAGAGGCACAGCAATTATCAGGTTAGCATGTTAAATACAAACGGCTCTGAGAAGTAATTAAAGGATTCTAACTAAATCTAAGACAACCAAAGTATAATTTAACTTAACAGATCCAGAACAAAGGAAGTCAACTAAACTGAAGTTTAACCCTTACATTACCCAAAATAAACCCAACTAAAAACAAACTCTCAAACAAAGGGAAGCGTGGCATGACATGGGAGATGAGAGAGACGGGGTTCCCCCTGTGCTGCAGTGATGTCACCGCGCTCCTTAAGTAGGGGAAGACCTCCATCACAGCCTATCACTCGATCCACCAATCAGCTCCAAGTGATGACACACCTGAATTAATACACACACAGGCACACAAAGGAGCAAAACGTACAACACAGCCAATCTACAACAAAATACCACAATAACACACATTACGACCTCAATCGTAACACATGCCAAGCTGAATCTGTTTTGTATAATGAATATCAATAAAAAACGTATAAATTAAAAATTAAAATAAAAAATAAAAATAAAATTTTAAAAAAAAGTTTTTTAACCATGCGTCAGCACTACAGCAGCTTTGATATCTTACATGGGGGCCACGAGGACTCTGACTGGTCAGATGGTGTTTCATTCAACAGGTTTCTGTTTGTTTTTACTGCCTCTTTTCCCCACTACTCTTGTTTGTTTGTCTTTGTTCCCCTTTCTGTCATGCATTCTGTCCTGCTCATTTTGTTGTCCCCTCCCTGCCCAACTCTTATTCTCTTTCTATCATCTCACTTCAAATGACAATCTCACACATGATGTCAGAATCCATCCCAGACATCTGTGGGGTCCATCTGTTTGCTGTGTGTGTTGCTACATGTTTACATATGTGTGTGTTTGGTCCAATTAGCCCTCTGTGTGGTGTGTTTTTGCCTGCTTGTAGGGTGTAATATATATATATATATATATATATATATATATATATATATATATATAGAGAGAGAGAGAGAGAGAGAGAGAGAGAGAGAAACAAAATACACACTGAAATGCAAATAGTTACGCCTTGGATGAACATGCAGATATTTTTGGGACCGCCCGCTTGAGGAAAACGCAGTGAGTCTTGTGCATGTAATATACCTTTTCTTTACATTGTGTTTGTGTGTGTGTTGCCGTGTGTGTGCGTGTGTGTATGCGTCTGCGTGTGTGTGTGTGTGTAGGCATGCATGTGCATGGCTCCCACTTGTGTGATGCAATGAGGAACGTCTGTCTCCCAGTGGGCTTCTTTCAAGGCGTACCAGCAAAGCAAAGCCAAATGCTGCCAGCGAGGGTACATTTGCACATGTGTGCGTGTACACTTAAGCCTTCCAAATGTTCCGGTCTGCAAAGAGATCCAAGTACATGAGTCAATCATCACACCTCTTCTGTTGCTATCT
This sequence comes from Plectropomus leopardus, assembly GCF_008729295.1. NCBI lineage: Eukaryota > Metazoa > Chordata > Actinopteri > Perciformes > Serranidae > Plectropomus > Plectropomus leopardus. The sequence goes on from NC_056466.1 coordinate 37,908,266, forward strand.
TTCTGTCTCCCTCTCATTTACATAGATTTTCATTACAGACTGCTTCTTATGTATTCAACCCTTTGTATACTGCATGTGCCCATATGTTCTTGTATCTATATCCATTCAACTGCATAACTTAACATGCATTCGACCATTAACAACAGTGCTCTGTGGCTGCACATTAGATCAAAAGTGTTTATCATCTCAAAAGTCATCTCTTTGATATGGAAAAAAGATCTAGATTTGTACTGGCAGTGCAAAAGAACAAATGGAAAAAAATAAGAAGCACCCGTGGACTCAGGGCTTACTTTTAACAAACTGACATGTGATAATGTGAAAATCTAAAGAAATACTTCAGCCCCCAAATAACACATTGTATGTCAATAATTCATCCCATGTAACATCAAATTCACAATGAGCTTTGTTTCTCTCTCATATCTCCAGCAAAACTATATCAGAACATCCATCTACACAATTCTTATGCAACTTGTAGAATGTAATCCATGTGTCATGCTTAGTACTTAACAATTGCATGTCAAACGCATACATAGACAGCTCAGGCACGCTACTCATCTGTACAGTGTTTCAGTGAATGTTTTTGGATACTTTGCAAACAGTGGAAGCATTTTGGAATAACATAAATAACAATAATAATAACATAATATTGGAATAAAATGGGTCAGGGTGAGTAACTAATATGCAAATGTTAATTTGGGGAGGGTATTCCTTTTACAAAGGGAACCTGTGTACAAAGAAATTTAGAATCTTGGCATAGACAAAATTTGGCTGACCAAATAGACCCACAGATAAATGGGAGAACAGAAGTGAGACATTTCTAGTTATTTCTGCAAATGAGTGACAGAAAATCCATGAATCATAGGAGCTTGTTGGCTCATGTAGGAGGTTACATGTTCAGAAGAAAGAAAAGTAAAGAGATGTAAGGGAAACAGCAGAGGACATGACGTCAGTGATGCCGTGGTGAAAGAGGGTATGTGTGAAAGCAAGAACGCAGATGCCTGCTGACACAAGAGAGATGTATGATTTGTTTTGTAGTCTGAGAGGATGCTGAAATTCAAGTCTTGAACATTAAAAAAGGGTGAACAACATGCACATTGCATTTGTGCATGAGAGAGCAGGAAAAGAGAAACAATCAGAGAGATGGGGTCCCAGCAGGTGGGGGCAAGTTGTGACAAAGTAGTGACGCACTTGAACAGGCTCACAGCAACCAGCCCCCTCCCGTCTTTTCTCTGCTCCCTCTCTTCTCACAAATAAACTGGGAATCATTAATATTCATATTTTAACGTACTGTAGCTTCCACAGATACATTTACATCCCACCCCGACTGCCTCTCACGGTTGAGAAACATGGATGTTGTCCAATCAAATCCATACAGTTTATAGACGGGCTCGACGAGAAAGATGCGTCATGGAATTTTTCTGCCTCACAAAAGCTTGGAGATGAATTGGAATGCGAAGGATGAGCTGTCTGCTGTGCTTGCTTCATCCTTATACAGGCATGACAAGCTGTGATTCCACTGAGTGAGCTTTGTGACACACAGTTTGATCTGTGTGTGTGTGCGCGCACGCGTGCACGTGTGTGTGTGTCTTTTGTATGGAATAGCTTTCAGTTTGCTTTGTTATCTGTTTGTTCAGAATAGTGTCTGGTGCAGATATATTGTTTGACAAAGTGAATATAGCACATAATTAAAGATTCAATCCAATAATAACAAAACAAAATGTTATTTTTATTAAAGACTTACACCTCCCCTACTAAACTGTGCATGTGCAAATTAGCCTACAGAATTATAGTTTATATTCACCTGCCTGATCAATAACTCCAAGCAGGATGCGAAGTTACCATGACAACAACAAACTACTGCTACAAATGAGCTCTTTATAAAAATTAGTAATAACAATCATTTAGGCTCGGATAGTTTCCTTCATCAGGACTGTGCACATACATCACAGAATACATGCTTAGAAACTGATAAACTCTTTTATATGGTAGGACTTTGAGATGTCATTTCTGGCATGAAGGTGAATAAAAAGTTACATTTGGAGTCGATATACAATTCCTCAGCATTGTATATCTTTGTCGCTCTGGGAAATAACTCTGTAAACAAGTTTTCACTGGTACTACTTTCTACTGAATAATAGCTCCAATGACAAGGTTGTTATTCACCACAGTTACCTGGATCGTGTTTCTCAAATAAACTATTTGGACTTTCAAAACTGAGTCTTTAGCCATGTCAGCAGTATGGCTCTGCAGATGGCAAAGTTGATCCATCACTTTGCCGCAGACTGAAATATCTCAACAGCTACTGCTGACTTGGATCACACATTGTCTGCCATCATCGGATCACAATTTGAATTTATCAGATACTCTGGTTTAACTCAAATACCTGCAAAACTAATGACATTTCCATCAGCCCCGCTACAAATTGTGTACAGTGATAATTAGCAAATGTTAGCATGCCAAAAGGTAACCTGAAAAGTAATCACTGGCATCAGCTTGTTAGCATTTATTTTGTGTGTATTAATTCAATTCAATTTTCAATTCAATTTTATTTATAAAGCCCATTATCACAAATTACAATTTGCCTCAGAGGGCTTTACAGCATACATCATCCCTCAGTCACTGGACTCTCACAGCGGATGTTGATATTAGCACATAGCTCAAGGCATTGAGCCTCATGATCCTTTAAGGAGAACAAATGAGATTCTAACTCAGAATACTGAGTCCTTATTTTAGCTGCGGCTGAAATTTTTGTTTGGATTGTGGCACAGAATGAGAACAATGGATTTGTTCTCCCACTAACACTGGAGTAAGGGATCTCTTGTTCTGATGTTGTATGTACCACTTGGAAAAGGGGATGCTAACCTTTAACCTAAGAATGTTGTTGATGTTGTCTCTTTGATTGCATGCTGTCAGCAAGAACAGGTGTTGTTTCTGGTGTCATTTGAGAATTGTAGTGTAGTGTCACTGTGCTGGAGTTTAAACAGCTCATGCTCTGTTTTCTTCTCTTTGCTTCCAGTTATCCATTTTTCTCAGCTCAATAGTTACACAGTTGAGAAAGCTGGACAACTGCCTGGAGGACTTACACAATGACAGTTTGCATGCATGCATGTGTGTGTGTGTGAGTGCATGTGTGCATGCACTTTGATTGAACACATTTTGTTAAAACAAGTATGAATTTATTATTTCTTTATGCTGCATCATTCAATAACATTTTTTTTCTAATACAGTACAAATAAAATAACAAATAAGCCAGCAAATGCACACTGACAAACTGAAAAGGGACAGCACATGGTATAACTGCCACTTTGGTCATCTGACAGTAATCTCTCTGTCATGGCCACTGAAGAGCACCTGGGCTCAGTTTGACCTCCTCCACAACACTCAATAGAGACTTAACTTAACAGTGAGACAATACTTAATATTTTTACAAAGTAATTATTCATCAAGAGCTCAACTGACAGAAAATCTCAAAGAGACTTATTGAACCCAATAGAGAAAAAAAGACTGTGAGGTTCTTTCTGTTGAAGCGAGGCTAACTGGCTGTGTGTGTGTGTGTGTGTGTGTGTGTGTGTGTGTGTGTGTGTGTGTGTGTGTGTGTGTGCAAACGTGTGTGTGTGCCTCTCCAACATTACCTCCTACTCTTTCACTCCTACTACATCTTGGCCTTTAGGAAAAATAGTGCTGGGAGAAGAAACAAGCTCCTATACATCAGCACACCTACAGTATGTTGCTTCCTACAAGGCAATGTGGAAAACCGTTTGAATAGGGAGGGATTAATAAACACTGCTGAAGGAGAGAGTAGATGCCTATATTTGGTAACTTCCTTTTTTTCACACTGCTTCTGCTGATCGCTCACATTTCTTCTTTTTATTGTTGCTGCCTCAGCATTAATAAATTCATTGTTGGTTCGACCTTCAAGCCCACTCTTCTATTACTTCACATCATGTCCATCTGTCCATCTGCATGTCAATGTGTCAGTCTTAATTTGTCTCCTGCTCTCTCTGGCTCTGACAGTCACCAGATTCTCTCATTGCTCTTTTTGTGTATTTACAAATACACAATTCACGCCTTGTGTGGCCATCTGGCATCGCCCACCAATGAGTCAGAGTGACAAACCTACTGACGTATTTGCCTTTTGCTGAGGTGCTAGCTTGTGAATCCATTCATCCCCATCTATACACACACACACACACACACATGCACACAGACAAATAGACACAAACTGAAAAATGTCCATTACAGCCATTCTGATAGCTTCTCTTTGTGATGTCAGGTCTATGTGGTGGGTCCTTTCACTCCACTTCAGTCAGTGTTTAGTCACATAATGTCAATCTGCTACTTATTTGTTGGATTTTGATTTTGTTTTTATTTGTTTTGTCACATTTGTTATTTGCTTTTGCTTTCAACACAAAATCACCATGTAGAAAACCTTCAACACTAGTCAACAACCTTTACACAGTATATCATTATGTCACAGAAAGACATCCAAAATCCCCAAACCTCTGCCTTCCAAACAGGAAGAATTCTTTCCCTGTGGTTGTCTCAAATGACACCATGTTTACAGAAAACTGTGAGTTGAATGGATGGAACAACTAGTGATCAGTGGATGTATTACTTTTCTTCTGCAGGGTGTTGCTTCTACTGCCAGCACCATCCTTGTCTTGCTCTATTGTCACTGCCTCTTTTTTTTATTGCTGCAAGAACACTGCCCCCCTCCTCTGTCCTTTTCTCTCTTCCTCTATCTGATCCAGTATGTTGAAAATCCCCTCCCCTCCCCTGCTTTCCTTCCTTGTCATTTGCTTACCACCCTACCTTTTTCACTGATGTCTGCATTCTTCCACTGTCTTTCGTTTCCCTCCCTCCCAGCTTCACAGTACGTTGTCTTATGGTAAACTCTCAGTCTTCTCTAAAGTCTTCTCTCCTAGATCAAAATGAATGTGATTGCACTGGACCACACATATCAGATATCACAAAAATGTATCCCTATTTACATGACACTTTAAGTGGTTACAGTGATGTCATTACTGAGCACTGATTCTAACAGTAACTGTAGTATTTGTAGCAGCCAGTTAATTGGGTGCACTAACAGCAGTAGTAGTTATAATTAAGTTGAGGTGAAAAAACATCATTCACAGCTGCTATCAAAATGCACTGACATTAGTGATGGACTCAGCCCTCGTTGCCCTGATTGCAGGGAATCATAATGTGACACCATACAGGTGAGACACAGAAAGCCATACCTGTAGAGTATTATGGATGTAAATAATCTTAGCTGAAAAACTCTCATCAGCCCTGAAAAGTGGTAAGCCCTGTAGGTGGTAGATTCAATATCTAACCGTCCTCCTATCTCCCTGGCTGTGCCTTAATATTCGGCTTACAGCAAAGCGGGCAAAGGGGGTGTAGAGTCTAACAGGTATCCTCACAGCCTATAAAACAGGCTGGAAGGGAAAAAGATGTGGTACTAAGAGTCAGGTTCAGCCGAATAGCAAGTGGAGGTTGAGGCCAAGGCTGACAACAGAAACGGCTAGTAGTAAGAGGAAAAAAGGTGAGTAGGATGAAGGGGCAGAGGAAGATGGAGGCAGGTCAAATTCAGGTGGACATTCGAGTTCAAAGCATCGCAGGGTAACACCTGAGTCCTCATTTCCGTAGTTTGCCCAGTATTCTTCTGCGTCAAGTTTGGGCAGTGCCAGCTCCTCCTCACCCAACTCATACTTGACTACTGAAGTGGTTGTGGATGGGCCTTTCCCATACAAACCAGCTTTGACGGTCTCTGAGGATTTCTCAAAGACACCTTTTGTGGACGACTGGGGCTTGTTCTTATGAAACCACCATCGGGTTTTGGTGCTGAAAGTGGTGGTGGTGGAGCCAGCAATGGAGCCAGGGTCGGGCAGGGGGCAGAGGGCAAAGTCCATCTCACGAAGAAAGCGGAGGTCCTGGTTGCGGCGGGTGGAAGGGGAGGCGCAGATCACCTCGGATGAAGAGACACGAGCCTCGCGGAACCACTCCCACAGGGCGCGGGCCTCGCAGCCGCAGGACCAGGGATTGGCGTTGAGGCGAAGGAATTCAATGCCCTGTGTGTCCCTCAGGGTCTGACTGGGCAGCTCAGCCAAGGAGTTGTTAAACAGGAAGAGCATGGTCAGGCGGCCAAGGTCACGAAAGGCGCGGCGGTTCACCTGCCTGATGCGGTTGTCATGCAGGAGAAGGCGGTCGAGGTTGACCAAGCCTCGGAACACATTCTCTGACAGGGTACGGATACGATTACCGTGCAGGAAAAGCTGGCTCAGGTTGATGAGGTCAGAAAAAATGTCATCTTGCAGGAAGTGAAGATTATTCTCCTTAAGAGCAAAAGAAAAGGAAGGGGTTAGCATGAAAAGATCAGAGACACTGGGATTTCTGATATTTGTAACAGGACATTTGTGATGCTCTGTGTGTGTGTGTGTGTGTGTGTGTGTGTGTGAGACAGAGAGAGAGAGAGAGAGAGAGAGAGAGAGAGAGAGAGAGAACTCTGTGTGTGTGTGTGTGTGTGTGTGTGTGTAAAACTGTGTGTCAGAGTTCTCTACATGCATTGTCTCCAGCACTCCTACCTGCAGGTACAAGAACTGCAGGCTGTACAGCTTGTGGAAGATGTCATGGGGCAGAGCGGTGAGCCGGCAGCGGTGCATGTGGAGGCTCTGGAGCTTCTCTAAGCCACGGAAGGCTCCCCCCTCCAGCCTGTGGAGGCTGGGGTTGTCCCCGAGGTCCAACTCCTCCAAGTCCCTCAGCTCACTGAATGCCCCTGCCTCTATCCATGTGATGTTGTTGGAGAACAGCCACAGGACCTAAAGCAGGAAAACAAATGGATTGAACGGTGATTCTTTTTCTCAGTGGATACTTTATACATTACAACATTACAAAAATATATTTGAGGAGAACTGTTTGATTCCTAAAAATACTCCTCTTCTCCTTGCGTTTTCCACACTCCTCTTACCTGAGTCCCGAAGCCAAAAGAACCAACTCGAAGCTCCGTGATGCGGTTGTTTTGGAGGAATACGCGCTGCGACTCATAGGGCACTCCGACCGGGACGGCGGTGAAGTTCTGCGCCTGGCAGCTCACGGTCATGGGGGTCGGGTAGCACACGCACAGGTGCGGGCACGCCGATGCCGGACTTGGCTTGCCGAGGAGCAGCCACACCAGCAACCAGAGAGAGAGAGCGCCTGGAGGAGAGCAGGGAGGAGGAGGATGGGGTTAGCGGGAGCTGTCCGTGGTGCTGCCATCATCCCGTACCACACATCACAGTTTACTGAGATTCCAAACCGCTGAATATTTGCATTTATTGCACTGGTTTTTAGTTGGGATGATATCTAGATGAAAAGATGCACAGTTTTATATTTCTACAATAATTTAGGTTTAGGCCTCAGCGCTGCACCAGCACCAACCATTACGCACAGCAAGTGTCACAACATAGCAGCTCTTTCTAAGCGTTAATACAGTTATTTTTAGAATCCACCTCACATTCTGCTATCTGACGATTGTAAGTTTAAACAAAAAGTGTAACTATCCGAGAGAACTCCCGGGTTTCCTTTCGAATTTATTACCCATCCAATCATAACCTAATCATAATATAAATTATCGATTTTGCATTTAATATATGTAAGTACATCAAGCGCTCTTTTATTTAAAAATTGGAATTTGTTGCACAAGTAATACAAAGCAGCACAAGTCTGAGTTTGCAGTGTCCCTGTATCTCAAACCAAAGAAGACAGATACAAACTTACTTTTGCAGTTGCGCATGATGGAGCATCGTCGACTCCAATAAATCGAAGAGGTGTCCATCCTGAACCAAAGCCCAAAGCGAGTTAGCCTGAGAAGGCGAAGTAAAGCCTGCTATCTCTGCTGATGCCCTGGTTCCCGAGTCGGAGCGACTGAGAGTGTGCTGGTTGATGGCTACCAGTGTCCCATATATACTCGCAGCATCCCAGCATCCCGTTATTGCCTACGGCAGTGGGCACCGAGGAATCTCCTACGTCACCGATCCAGGGTCATGAATGAGTGAGGGCGGAAAGAAACGGAAAGGGAAGGGGCCGACCGTTGGGGATTCTCTCAGAGAGTTTTTACGCGCGTAAAGCCTGGTTGGAGAGGAGACGTGCGCTCAGACTGAGAGGAGGAGACTTTCTCTACGTACATAGGAACAGGAGGGAGGGAGTAATAGCGAGTGAAAGTACAAACAGACTGGGAGGTGGGGGGGGGGCACGGTGCCCGATAATGATGACTGGGCTCTGTGGAGGAGCGGAGAACGGGTAGGAGAAGAGCGCACACCACAGTTTCCTGGCTGGCTGTCTCAGAGACCGTTATGGTCTGCTTCCGGCGCGCTGCAGCCAGACAGAAAAATACAGAAAAGGGCTTAGATGGTTCTGTCTTAGAAAAGGAGGATGTCCCCAAATTGTGATTCAACCTCCAGTTTGATAGCAGAGAGTCACTCAAAAAAACCGTGATATTTGTTGTTGGAGGTGAAATACGACATGCACTAGTCATGCTGTTTGTACTAATAATAACTTCTGACATAGTTTCTTTGATGATGGAAATATAGGAGGCTAAAGAGGGAGTGGACACAGAGAAGTGTGCTTTCTTTCACTATTTTACTATTTTAGGACATTTGGATCACTCATCCTGTGGTGAAATGAGAACAGGACTTGCAAATGCAATTCCAACTTCATGGTGTGTATCTCCATTGCTATTGCAAATACTGTATATTGGGTTCATCAGTGGGCGAGAGGGGCTAATAATGAAGCCAGACAAACAACAAAACACAACAGATGTTTTGTTGGGTATAATTTGTACACCAATTTAAGTCTGTTTTGCTGTTTCTGTGCCTCAAGCTGTCATTGCTTGCTAAACCACCAGTTGTAGGATGATACAGTGTGATGAATGAAACCTTTTCATTCATCAGATGTCATTTAAAGATGCAGTTAACTACTTGAATAGACTGAGTGAAGTCCCTGAACAGTGTCATGTAAAACAACAGTTCTGTAATGTTTAACTACTCATAAGTAACTTTTCATTGAGCTGATACTGAAAAGTGTTCATTTAGTCAGAGGCTTGGTGTGTGCTGACAGCTTGTATCAGATTTTTCACAAATGAATTTTGCTTTTTATATTGCATAACATCAAAGGTGTTTCTATCTTACTGGTCAAGATGGATCACATTGTTCCATAATCCAGTTACCATGTAGAAAATAAACCTATCTATTAATAATGTAATGTAATTGTATTTAAACAGGGACAGTGCACAATAAAACATGAACCTTCTATAAAACAAGGGGAGCTGTATTGTACCAGGTTCTAGCAGAACTACTATTTTCCGCCTGTAGTCCCTGGGCCAACAGTACAAACAGTATTAGAGCCTGATCGATATATTGGTTTACTAATATTATTGGCAGATATTAGCCTTTCACAGACATATCGGAGCATAGCTGTATCAGGGTATGTTTCTACCGACCTCATGGTCTGTAAACAAAAGTTTTCTTATCGGTGCATATCGGTAGAAATATACCCCGATACAGATATGCTCCGATATGTCTGTGAAAGGCTAATATCTGCCAATAATATTTAGAAATGGTTTGGAAATGGTTTCATTATATAGTCTGTCCGGCAGAGTACACTCCAACCCCATTGTTTTCACAACTCTCAGCACTCAGAAGCACATGTAGCAGAGCTAGCGTCACAGCGGAGCGGAGGGTGGTGCAGTCAGTCAAGAGTGTTTTGACAGTAAGCCATGTTAAAATATAACTGTTAAGATAATAAACAATGGCCCCATCGTTTTGCAAACAAACAAGACGATCTAAGGACACAAGGTGACGAGATGGGAGGACTACTAATGTGCCAACTTTATCGCTATTTAGCAGCTTTTCGGACCCTCTCAGTGAGGTTATATTTAAAAAGTAACAACAGACACATTTAGCGACTTATTTAGATAATCAAGGAACAAGGAGGAAATATACTGTCATTTATAACCATGCTCACTGCTCAGTAACGGCAGAACACCGCTGTCATCTGTCTGCTTGCGATCTGAATTCAGGTGTAGTGAGTTTCCAGCTCGGTTTTATTGAAAGAATAAACTAATACCTGATGTTTGATTCCTTCCAGCTCCCAACAAGCAGAACAATATGTAAATATTTATGAGGATAAGAGGAGCTCCCTGGCAGGTGTAAATGCTGAGAAGCTGCTTCTGTCTGTCTCTAATTGACTGGCAGTATTAAAAAAGCAAATGACTGACACTAAACAGCGCTTTTTATTTTATTGTATTTATTCTTTATTTAAATGTTCAGCAAAGACCATACAGAACTGATGTGTATTTTATTTTTACATTCTTTATTTGAATAACTAGCTTAAGTCTGAATTGTTGCATTTTGTTAGTGTAACATTTTAGAAATAAAACTTAGAAATGATGATGAAAATAGTCTTCACAATAGCTGTTCTAGCCATGCTAGCAGAACCAGAAGAGGCCCAACTCGACCTTGCAGACTATTTCCAGCCTCTTATGTATTTCTGACATTGAAAATAAATGTGGACTGAGAGGCATGAGGAGGTAGACAACAGAACAGCTCCCATTCATAGTAACATGCATGCGGCTCAACAGATGAGTATAAGAGGAAAGGAACAGTCACATGTAAGAGTGTATGTATGGCCGCACACATGCATACACACCAATATTCGCACACATGCAGTGCACACACATACACAGTGTGTATACTGTACACAAGCCTCATCATGCACAAAGCCAACTGAGCCACATGCATCACAAACAAATGAGTAATTGAGGGGATCCATTACATGGTGTGATTGGCTTTTCCCTCACACCTCCTGCTTTGTCCTTATTAGGACTTGTGAACAAGCCATCGTGCCCACTGACCATCCAGGACTAGCACCTCACCGGCCTCCCCTCCACACACACCCACAGTATCAGCTGTGCAAGTGTGTGTCTGTCTTTTCACGTGTGTTTGCATGCCTGCCTACTGAGGCACTTTGTCTAAATGGCACCACGAAGTGTCAGTCAATCAGTGTTGTGCCAGTCACCCACACAGCTGCTTTGTGGTACTGTGTAGGCACCATGTCCTCAATGAGTGTGATGATTGCTACGTCGTGAAACAAACTTAGGCTTCCCCGGCCCACACCCTCTCATGAACATCTGCCAGTCCATCTCTCTGTCCATCTGAACATCTGTCTTTATCACTCCCTCTGTCTGCATCCTGCTGCACCTCTCTTTGTTCACTCCCTGCCTGCCTTTGATCCACTGTTAGCTACCTACTGAGGAGTGTGTCACTGCACCGACCAGCTCGGTGTGGTATGAGACATCCTAAAATAAACCGACTACACTTTTAATCAGCAGATCCTAATTAGCCTCCTGGATATGTTACTATAGGTGGGGCCGCGCAATTCTATCCTGTGTGACATCAACACTAAGAGCAGTATTGGAGGCGTGTATGTTGCCAGGGTAACAACACACATCCCTCTAATCTCTGGCCTGTGATGAAGCTAGTAAATATAGATAATATTTTCCTGTTTTTGAACTGCAGGCCTCTTTTGAACAATTCAGATTGGCATAAATATCTATGTTTCTCTATATTAACACTATGGAGTGCTGTTGGTTTAATAAGGATACTGAGTGAGGGAGGATGTCTTTGTCATGGTTCATTTAATTTGTGCACTCCATGTTTTTGCATCCCATTGGGTGACACTAATGAAGAGCTATAAGAAATAGCAGAGGATGAGCAAACATGGTTAAAACATGCTTTAAGTGAAAGACTGATGCAGACAGACACACTCTGAAATAACCAGCAAAGACAGCATAGTGTCACACACTTTAAGAGTGAGACAAAGAAAAGCAGCACATTCTCGATGATGACTCAATGTGTCATATTGTTTTGTAGGAAACTATCTAACACATTTCTCACTGGCACGGTCCTTCTGTCTTTCTCACACACATTCACAGAGGCAACTGTATGTTTCACAGTCTCTTCAACTGTCATGGACAAAGACACTTGTCTATTCTTAAGTGTTTTGCTCGGCCCTCCTCTCCTACATTGTATTTCTCTTTGTCTTCCAATGCTCCCTCCCTTTTTCCAGTGCCTTTCATCTGTTCTGTTCTATGGTGTCACCACTACCGCTTTACCATATACTGCTGCTTTTCTTCCACACACTGGCACACAGTCTGCAGCACAATGACTACTTGAGTGTAATATTGTTTTTTTTTCTTCTAATAAAGAGACAAGTAACTGATTTTTTAAGATGCTAGACAGCCTGTCATTATTTTCACCATTTTTAACTTCTACATGTTGTGTTTAACACTGATTTCTTTTCATTCTCAAAGAAAAACTGTAAACATATGCAAATTAAAATACATTTTCCTGTTAAGTTGCTTAGTTGCTGCTGTTTCCTGAGGGGGGGGTTGCCAGTTAATATCTGCAGGGCCCATTAGACTCCCCTGTTCTTCGTACTGTTTTTGCATTGTGTATATACTCTGTTGTCTTTAACCCTCTGCTGTCCTAATAGCATTAGCTCAAGACTAAGGACAAAATTGCCCCCTTCCTAAAACTGCTTTGAAAAAATAAAAACTTCTTTATTATCATTGAGGGAACTGAAAACATATTTTAGGGATATTTCATATTATGTTAAATTTATAATAATAACATTAGAGAACAACTGATTATCTGCACCCAAATGCCTAACTGTGTTTGTGTTAGATAGCAATTATGTTGAATTTTGTTGATTATTTCCTGTTAATATTGCATTAGAGATGAGTTGTCCTGATATTTGTTGAAACTTTGTATAGGATTAGATATACATACAATCATACATTCTTTTAAGGCTTCTTTTTTCAGAATTTCCTTTTTCTTATTTTTTGCTGTTATCTGCAACAGAACAGGACTGTTCAGTAGAGAGTGAAGATTCTGAATACTGCCTGTGTTTAGGTCCTTACAGTGCCCTATGAGATTAAAGAAAAAAAAGTATATGTTGAACATTAATATAAACAAATACAGTTGAATTTAATTATCCTAGTTGTTTCATTGTATTATGTTTTATTTAATTTTGTTTGTTTTTAACAGCCTTTAATATCAAGAAGGCCTCATGACCCCTGGGAAGCTTTTGCGACCCACAGTGGGCTCAGTAACCCCCAGGTTGGGAACCAGAGGTGTATGAAATGTGTTGTTGTGGTCCAAGCCAAAATTCATGTAGCCTAATATGTTAAAATGAGAACGATACACTTATAACGTTAAACACAGTCACACAGTGGAGGGGAGCTGCTTTCTCTGGAGCTGTGTCCACTGATCATTAACACATCCTCTCTCTGCAGCTCCACTCAGACCCATGGATGAACATCCCCATGTGACCGGCTGAGGCTGTGCTGCCAGAGGCTGCTATCAGAGCCAAGCTCCGCTGATACCGACAGTTTGTGAATCATTCTCTCACCGCTGATTAACACAGAGAATTTTTCATTACTGCAGCACCTGGTCTGACACTGAAATGCATTATATTCACTTCAGTTTCAATCAGTGTTTTATTTTCTTCTTTAATTTATAACAACAGTGCCACCCACTCTGACACTGTAACACGTATCAGTTAATAACTTTAATACAGACATGGCTGTTCCTAAAACAAACTGATGAGGTGATCCACTCCCTCCAAAACTGACATAATGACCGCAGATGGCTCGTTAGCTGTCTAGCATGCTATACTGCCATGTTACACTGGTCACAGAGAATGTAGAATAGCTTTACAGTAATACAGACACATACAGTCACAGCATCTGTCAGCATGTCCACCGTTTCTGTGCCTATTTACTTTGAAAGAGCGATGGCCAATAGGGAAACAGCAACGCCACATCCTCAGTTACACTGACCACTCTTCAAAAGTTGATATTGGTGCATTTTCATTTTTTGTGCATGAGATTTTTAAAAATAGTTCCTCTCGTCCCTCCTAGAGCACAAACATTCCTTCTCAAACTGTTATAAAAGAAGATAAATTAATATAATTTTCCCTTTTTTAGAGTTAGATCTTTTAATGAACTTTAGTCCTGGTGATTATTTCAAAATATTTATTAATTTTCAGAATTGTAACTCTTTAAATGTCAGTTTATTTACATAATGCCAGTGATATTTTATGAAAAAGAAGAGATCTCTCTTCATTTTTACATATAAATGATGGAATAACCAGGTTCTACATAGTTAATGCAAATTGGATTTTTTTGGGGAGGGACTGTCAGACTATGGGATATGTTGATGATTAGCAATAAATTGATTGATTGATAAATTGATTTTGATGTATTTTTATTTTTTGAGCAGTATGAAGTTTTTAAAAATAGTTCATCTCATTCCCCTCGAGGACAAAAATGTCCTCTTCTTAAAACTGCTATAAAAATCATATTAATTAATATTATTTTCCCACTTTTTGTATTTAAAAAATTCAATTGACTTCCTTCCTGATCATAAGTACAGAATATTAATTGATCTTCAGAATTTTAACTCTTTAAATACCAGTTTCTTTACATAATGCAACTTTCACAAAAATGATGAAATAAGCAGAAACTCCAGCCACTTATATTTTTATTATTAGCTGCAACTGAGCTTGTATATACTAATTTTTGTTTTCAAAGGCTATAAACAAAACAAAATAAAAACTAATTTTCTCAACTTTTCCACACATATGAATATGTGAGGCACTGCAAGATGACCTTTTTTTTTTTAACTTGTTGGCTATATAGGCCTCTGTGTGTGTATGTGTGTATGTGTGTGTGTGTGTGTGTGTGTGTGTGTGTGTGTGTGTATGTCTGTCTGTGTGTGTGTACGATCAGGCCACAATGTCCAGAGGCTTTAAATAATATTATGCTATTCTTATATCAAAGTCATTTTTGTCTTTATACTGTTTGTAAACACCTCACAAATGAAAAACAGGCTGTTATGGTCACACACAAGTACAAAGATGTAAACAGACACACACACACACACGCACCAGAGCTCAAGCATACTGTTACTCTACTTTTGCAATACAACATGTATGAGGTGATGTTTTATGGACAGAGGGATGTCGTATGCTGTAAAGCCCTCTAAGGCAAATTGTGATTTATGATAATGGAATTTATAAATTAAATTGACTTGACTTGACTTGACTTGAAGTTGTAGAAGGTAGATTTACTTGTTATTTTTTAAACAAAGTTTAAAAATTTAAATGTTATTTGTTCTTGATCCCGCTACATCTTCAGAGTTGCGGGATGAGCTTATTAAAACTAGCAGCTACTATGAAGATTCCATCTGGTTGTTTGGCATGTTGCTGCTGATGGCATTGTTCAATTCCTGTAGTGCATTTTTTTAAAGTCCCTTGTCCAAATGGCCCCCAAAAGGTCAGTCCATCCAGTGCAACAGCTGGTACTGTACCCCCTGCTCGTCCTAATCATGGTCTTGGTCCTGGTTGCACCAATGCCGTGATCATGCCTTTGGACAACTCCCTGTCATTATACGTATGAGACTCGTATCAACACCCACAATGTCATCATAGAGTGCATTTAATAATTTTGCACCTATCGTTATTGTAATATGACATGTGTCTTCCACTATTCCACTATTGCTGTGCCTCTCTCCCCCTCTCTCTTTCTCTTTCCTTTTTTCCACGATTGTATTTCATTTGTTATTTACGACATCTATTGCATGTCTTTCCGTCCTGGAAGAGGGATCCCTCATCATGCTCTGCCGCTCTTCCTGAGGTTTCTTCCTTTTTTTCCCCCTCTGTTACAGGGGTTCTTTTTTGGGAGTTTTTCCTTGGTTGATGTGAGGGTCTAAGGGCAGAGGGATGTCGTACACTGTAAAGCCCTCTGAGGCAAACCATTTTTTGTGACAATAGCTCTATAAATAAAATTGACGTGACTTGACTTGACTTGATCCGGGATGTGAAGTCATTTTGCAGTGGTTACTGTAACAATTTAACTGTGAAGTGCATAGGCAGAAAACACAGGCATCTAGAAAGCACTTTGAGTGGTCAATAAGACTAGAAAAGCACTATACAAGTACAGTCCATTTACCATTTATGTACTATAACAATTGGGCTTATTAAAGAAACAAGACAACGTGTTTTTAGGTTTGTTAGACATTGGTTCCCCCCTCCTTATATCTCACAGTGGTTTGGTCCACTACCAATCAACCTGGACCTCCACATGGCAGTAGGTTACTGTAGTGCTGAGCTGGAGTGATTGTGGAGTCTCTCTAGGAGTGTGTTGGTGGTGCTGGCTGACCATAGTAATGCTACTTTGTAAAAGTTGGTTTAAAACAAGAGAAATGCTGTTTTTGTCCCAGAATGTGCTGGAGGGATTATATATCTAATCTGGCCTGGGAACGCCTTGGGGTCCAGAGAGACACAGATGCTGCATTATCTGTGTCAGCCCTTTGCTGCGATACATCAGCATGTCCGCCATATTGGATATGGCAGGTCTGCAATGTAAACAATGACAAGTAGACATAAAAACTGTGGGATATCTGAATAAAAAGCACATTTACATTTAACTGATTTTGATTAATTGTTTTTATGTTCAATGATTTACATTCATTTAAGTACTAATAATGACAATCATTGAGACAAAAGTGTGAATAAAGTCTGCAAATCTGGCAGAGACTCTGCTTTCTACATCTTCTTGTATATGTTTACAGTGCAGGCCTGCCACATCTAATATGGCAGGCATATGATGTATGGCCAACACAGTCAATGCGACATCTATGTATATACAGTTTATCTATACAACCCTGAAGTAATTTACCTTTCATTATTCAGTGTAGTTTAATCGTAGGCTGAGTAATCAGGCTTTACCCTTATGCTTTTAGTATAACAGTACTTTTGGCAGCACTTATGGTGTCCCCC